>NC_141685.1:262795820-262859743 GCF_964263255.1 Lissotriton vulgaris
TTCCAAACCACTGTGGGAAAATCATGAGATATTAGTTTTCTTTCAAACAATATTCATGATATCACAGCAGAAGGTTTTTTCACATGGTAAAATCACCTTAGAACCCACCACAATTCCTAAAACGAGTATGGTACCATCAACAAATGATTTATAATGTAACTAAAGTCCTAAAACCCTCTATTAACTACAATGCTTTTTAATGAGGTGCTATCATGTATATTGGTCCCAAGATGGCTGCCAACACTTCTTGGATGAAGTGCTGACAGCCAATCAGATCAGATGTGTGGTTAGGCTCCGCCCAGATATATCTTTTTTTGAACCTAAATTACTCAAAATCCACTGGAGCACATATATTGAGACCTAGCAAAGGCACATCGGGCTAACAGTCCCTACAATTTTGCCAAGTTTCGTGCAAATCCATTCAGCCGTTCGAGCTAAAAGTGAGGCCAACCGCCCTATGGAAATTAACATGGGAAAAACGCGTTTTGGGACCCCCCTTTTTTTCTCGGCCCCCCCTTGATGAAACCCCCCCCCCAAATTGTCAGGGGCTGCTCAGAAACAAAATGTTCCATTTTCCTGAAAATTTCAGCCAATTCCGTCCACAAACACCAAAGTTATTAGACATAGAATGTTCGAAAATCCCATAGAGAAAAAATCCTAACTATATATACCTACTGGCGACCGCCAGTAGGTAATATATATATTAATCCACAGTTTGCTCAGAAGCACTACGCGCACTCGGGAGTATGGATGCTCAACTTTATTCACAGAAAACCGTTACAAGTTTCGACACTGATAGTGTCTTGATCACACGGGGTAACCCACATGGCATTTCTGGCTTGTTAAATAAAGTAAAAAAGTGTGCAACAACATAAAAAGTGAAAAGGTACACAGGCTAAGAGTTCATAGCAATGTAGGTAAATGTGTCACCCATTTTAAAGTGGTATACCATAAAGGTAAAAACATATCTTGTGAATGTTTCCTGTACATATATACAATTTATCTTCACATATTGGCAGAAATATACTCCATTTGTATCAAAGACTGAACTGCCATTTGGGCATACTTAAAAGAAACCAACACTTTATGGTTATGAAAAAATCCCAAAGACCATGACTCCATGTATCAACGGTCAAATACCAATATTAACATGAATGGAATTCTGCCAGGTCATGTTGTAATTATCTAGCCGAGTGAACATGACTGAAGAACACTCTGCCCTCCTATGGTCTCAAATCATTCAAATCAATTTCGCGGTCTAGTGTCCGTATTGTTTGCGTATGCTCCCTGAGTATGGGATACATAACACTTAAATAAACATCTACTACTGCATGCGGTCTAGTGCCATAGAGACCATAATGTTCAATCCTTTTTTTTTTTTGGAATATTCATATATGGCTATTCATAATTACCCCCTTCTGATGTACAATGAGCTTATGAATCTCAACATGAGTGTACTAATTTATACAAGCAATTGGACCCAAGAGAAATTTACAAACTAATGGGTCCCAAATAAATGTCCAACTAAACAGTGCAAAAGTGAGTTCCTTATCTCATTCGCCGAAGAAAAGGGGAGGGAAGATTTGCAGTGCATTTACAAAAAGTAGTGTCTCCCTTCCTTTCCTCCTAAAAGAAACATATAAACAAAATAAAATGTTACATTAAAATAGAATAAGAGTAATTAAAAATTACTACATATATACAGATCTGTACAGTTAAATTCATCAAACCACATGTAGATATACTATTCATGGGGCACATTTTTCTCAATCTCAATTGTTAAGCATCAAGATTACTCCTCATATAAATGAGTGGCCAGTTCCTCATCCAGGTTATGGCCTCCGGGAAATCTACTTTCAAGTTCCATAATCCACTTAGATTCCCTCTTACGCAGTGCCAGTATTCTATTGCCACCCCGTTTACCTATGTTAACCTGTTCTACTGCACAATACCCAAGTAGAGAGGTGTCAGAGAGGTGAAATTCTTGAAAATGTCTGGCAACTGGGTAATGGACATCTACATTTGTTATTGCTCTCAGGTGTTCCTGAACACGTTTCTTAGCCATGCAAGTTGTGCTGCCCACATACCTCAATTTACATGGGCATTCTAACACATAGATGACAAAGTTCGTATTACATGTGAAGAATTGTTTGATTTTCCGCTTTTCCGTGTGCCCCGGAATGTCTATTTCTTTTACCATGAAACTAGATTTACAAGCCCGACAGTGCCCGCAGGGATAGAATCCTTTAAGACCCTGTACATGCTGTTTATTATCAGCATTATCCCCTTTTACCAAGATATCTCTGAGGTTTCTCCCTCTCCTGTAGGTAATTTGAGGTCTTTCAGGTAGATTGGGACCTATTATATTATCTACCTGTAAAATATTCCAATTATCCACCAAGATTTTATGAACCTTGTTGGATCTCTGGTGAAAGGTAGTAATGATTCTGGTCGTGGTTGTCTCACCTTCAGTATTGATTTTGGGTTTGAGCAGTGGTGGCTGGTGACATTTGAAAGTGGCGGGGCGTAAACTTATTGTTGTACTACACAATGGCGAGCAAGCGCACCGAGCGAGCACGAACACCCTACAGGTTTTTTGAGGGGAAATTGTGGACAAATGATACATTTTCAAGCAAACTTGAGGAAGCAGGAACTTAATAAAGGAATACGATTTAATTATTTATCAGTTAAGAAATTCCATATGTCTTCTGTTACATTTTTCGACCCTTTTCAGCATTCACAAACATTACTCATTTACTCCCACTGACTAACAGTTCTGTTTCCTTTTTCACCACATACCTTTTCCTACTCATTGCCCACATCAACAGGCCCTTTCCCTCACTTCACTGCTGATCTCTCAATCCGGCCCTGCATATTTAAAAAAGACCAGGGCAGTTCAAAATGTCCAATATGGTATTCATTATAATGAGGTTAAGGGTAATAGGGCTGAACATCAAACCAATTGCGTTTTTACGTAGATGCTTGAAAGACAAACTGCTGCCTATTCGTCTAACATGGAGATTGGTGTTTACTCGTCTTTCTACCTTTATGAATGAAATTGTTAAGAATGGCAAACGAAGGCGCACAGGGCTTCAAACTGGGCAATGCCTAAAAAAACCAACGCTGCCCCCCCGTCCCAGCCCCCCCCCCCCCCCCCCCCCCCCCCCACAAACTACCGCCACGCGGAATCAAAGTCACCCTGCCGGCTGGGCCCCCAGGCGTCAGTAATGTAAATTATTGGCGCTGAAAAAGATTTTTATTGTTACTCCTCTTAATCGAAACAGGACGTAACACATACTACACAAGACTCTTGGCGCTGCACACACCCAGATCTCTGGGGCATATTTTGTTTGAGCAGATCTTGGAATTTTTGTCTGCAACTCAGCAGAATCCTAGTGCACCGGTTCACTTTCACCGTCTGTTCGTTGACTCTTCCTGGCCTTTATTGTGTTGTTGCTTTTAAAAGGCGACATAGTTTTACAGTAAAACCTCATCACAAAAACCCACATAAGTTAGTGTCAACCCGCTGCGATGGGGTTTGAGATGCTTTCATTAGAAGATCCACCATTGTCATTTTAAATGTAACTTATCAAATACAAGTGCTTTGTTAACATATTCATCTCATGAGAAATGTTAGGGGGCAACAAAGATTGCATTCATATTAGTGCGCTGCTGCTGCTGCATTACAAGGTCACAACATATAGCAGGCCGGGGCACAAGCTTAGATTTATAAAATAAATATAAAAAAACTTACCTTGGCTTCCCGCGCTGACTCCCGACTCGAGTCCCGAGACTGCTCCCGCCGTCCTAGATTTTGAATGCCGCCTCTCTCGTCACTGAAGGCTGCAGGCAGCCTCCCTCCCCTCCATGGCAGCCGGCGCTGATTGGTTCGGCCGGCTGCCCTAACTGCGTCATTCCTCCTAGTCTGCATCCTGCAGAACGGAGAGTGGGAGGAGGCTTGGGGAAGCGGCTTGCCCACTGTTGCTAATACTGTCTGTTTGGACAGCCTCTCAGGCTGTCCAAACAGTCAGTATTAATAACAGTGGGCAAGCCACTCCCCCCTGCCCTGAGGCTCGAGTTAGTACTAACCAGGAAGTTCTAATCTGCTGACTGCTTTCTCGCCGTGCGAGAAGGGCAGGCAGAAACAAATGGTAGTTATAAATAAATAACTGCCATTTGTTTCTGCCTTCTTCTCGCACGGCGAGAAAGAAGGGGGGGCGGCGCCCAAACGCCCCCATAGAGAAACTGCCGCTGGGTTTGAGAGTCTGTTCTTTCTACTTCTGCCACTTTTTTGGTGGCTTTAGACAATACCCATTCGGGATAACTTCTCTCTCGAAATCTTGACAGCATGAGTTCTTGTTCTGCAGCAAACCTTTCATTATCGCTGCAGTTTCTTTTGGCTCTAAGAAGCTCCCCGTAGGGGATGCTCCATTTTAGGGGGTCCGGATGGGCGCTGAGAGCGTGCAGTAGACTGTTCCCCGCCGTCTCTTTTCTATGTAATTTAGAGACGAGGCTGCCATTAATTACCTCAATCTCTGTATCAAGAAATTCAACGTGATCTTTGCTTATTGTGTAGGTGAGATGTATGTTTTATATATTGCTGTTAAGTTTCTCAATGAAGCTACACGCTTCCTCTTTTGTTCCACTCCACACGACAAAGAGATCGTTGATGTATCTTTTCTTTTTTCTGCGCCAGCAAGCGCAGATCTGGAAAAAGCAGTAACCCTTAGTCACTTTTTGACTAACTTTTTTGATCATTTTTGATCATTTCTCGAAGTCTTAAGACTCCGATCGGTGCCATAGGGATGCCTGGATTCAAGCACTGCGAGGATTGCGACCGCACGATGTCGGTCACGGATCCTCACCACCTGTGCCTAACTTGTCTAGGCATCGACCACGACGACAAGGCCTGCTCCGACTGCCGGGCCCTCTATTCGAAAGCCAGGCGCCGCGTTCTGCTCCACACCCTCCGGTACCTGGGGGCGAGACGCGACGCCGGAGATCGAGCGCTTCCTCATGGCCATGAGGTCCCTCTCTCCTCCGACTGGCTCCGCGAGGCCTTCGGGCCCAGCGGACCCGTCTGGGGCACCTAGCGGGTCGGGGGCTTCGGCCCGACGCCGTCGAGTGCTTTAACCCCGACGCCGCCGGCGCCTTCGGTCCCGGCGCCTCAGGGCCCCACGGTCCCAACGCCGCCGGCACCTTCGGGCCTGGCACCGCGGGACCCCACTAGACCCGTTTCGGGATCTGGGTCGTCGCCGGTGGACCTTATAATCCCCCCGGCATTGGTCCGTCCGGTGTCACCTCCGGCGCAGTCGGAACGGCGCCGCTGGGCGCCGCTTTCGACGGCGCTTGGGGAGTTTTACTACAATGAACCGGCCCCATTAATTGAAAACCCTGAGTATCAGGAGATGGGTGATGAGGAGGATTGGGAGGAGTCTGAGGACCCTCTGACCCGAGAGTGTCAGTCTCAGGAGGACTGGACAGGGGAACTTGGGGAGGCCAGTGGTCTGGACACCTCTCCAGACACTGGTTTTGTCTCCCCTCCTACCGTTGCTTCAGAGGAGGGGGCAACCTATAGTGTGGTGTTGATGAGGGCTTTCAAGGCCTTGGGCCTTGAGCTCCCCGTCGCGGCCGTGGGGACTAACCTCCTCACTGATGTCCTTAAACCGCAGTCAAGCTCGGCCGAGCCTCTGCTGCCCTTTAATGAGGCCTTGACCGACGTTCTTTTGGGCATTTGGTAAAGGCCCGCTACGGATTCGAATTGCAAAAAACACAGATGATGGACAGAATGCAGAACAATGTCTTACATTAACCCCAGTACAAAGATCTGGGCCTAAATCCATCGTTTTTTTGCACTCCACACCACCCTAGGTCAGACAGTGGCTATATGTAAATTGCGATTCTCCTATTAACATGACCAGAGAATCTGGATTTCATTAAAGACACGGAGGCTAACATTATGCTTACAACTTTTAATGCAGACCCAAGCAGCCGCATATGTCACAAAGTAAAAGTTCTATACTAGAACACAACAGACCAAACAATAGCAGTAATCACTAGGCAATCAGCCTCTTTTAAATGTGGAGCAAAGGAAGTCCAAGGAGCATCCACGAAGTACAGCTTGAATGAAGATAGAAGAACTTGAAAATCCGAAAAACAGGAAGCAAATCCAAAGGATGTAGAACAGGAGCCATAAAGTAAACTCATGAGAGGTTATCTGAAAAGAAGAAAGGTATAAATGAATTCAGAAATATGAACAATTTTATGCAGTAAATCATAGAGCAATTGAAGGTAAAACCTGTAAAAAGGGATAAAGCAAGCATGTGAGTATAACATGAGAATGAAATACAAATGCAATAGAAAATGAATTAAATACAACCATGAAATTAAACACAACCACCCAAGGGATGGGTGGGAGGGATAATGTTAGCCTCCGTGTCTTTAATGAAATCCAGATTCTCTGGTCATGTTAATAGGAGAATCGCAATTTCATTACAAGACCGGAGGCTACCATTATGCTTGTTGGTAGTCATGTAAAACAGCATCAGACATATGAGTAATACGTTTGCAATAATGATGAGCAAAGGTCCTAGAATTTGACCAATCAGCAGATTTAAGAATGTCTTCTAACTTACCACCACACCAGAAAGACTTACTTGCCATAGCACCTCTAATGGAATGTGGTTTAAAAAGATCCAGATTGACGCCAGCAAGTCCCATAACAATTTTAACCCATCTTGCTATAGAACTGGAAGAAATACCTTTATGAGGTTTAACAAAGGAGATAAGTAATTGATCAACACCCAGAGGACGAAGAGAATTCATCCTTAAATCATATTCTTTCATGCAGTGAACAACACAAAGTTTATTACACATGTCAAAACGTGGATAAAAGATACTATCAGACATAGTTTTGGTTCTCCTATGTAGTTCAAATTTGACCCCAAACATATCATAGCACCTATATGAAATGTCAAGAGCCTTAACATCAGAAACTCTTCGACATGAAATTAAACAAAGAAGAGTAGCCAATTTCAAAGAGAGATTCTTTCTACTTAAAAGAGAGTTCTCAGGCCAGGAGCCGAAAAGGTCAAGGACTAATTTAACATCCCAAAGAGATTGATATCTTGGTTTGGGAGGTCTTCTGATTCTTACACTTTTAAGAATTCTACAAATAATAGGATTCTTACCTACCGTCTTATTGTTGACAAGGGAATGACCAGCAGAAATTGTAGACCTATAGCAGTTGATAGATCTGTAACTCAGACCTCTATCAAATTGTTCTCCCAGAAAATTAACTATATCAACGATAGGTGCCTCCACGGGATCCAGGTGCCTTTCCAAGCACCAACGTAACCATATCTTCCAGATGTTGTTGTACCGGTAATGTGTACCAGGAGCCCAAGATTCTCCGAGGAGAGTAGAAGCTGTTGACGAAAGTCCTGCGAGATGGTTAGATCTCCTGACACCTTCCAGGCAAGAAGGTTCAAACTCCCTGTCTGAACGAGAGGGTGAATTCGACCGTCTACGTCTGTAAGGAGGTCTAAGAGTGAGGGGATCAGGAACGGTAGATCGTAAGTTAGTTCCAGAGTAGTGGGAAACCATGCCTGGGACGGCCAAAAAGGAGTTATCAGAATTATTGAGGAGCGTTGTTGTCTCACTTTTTGAAGTACTCTCTGGATCATTGCAAAAGGAGGGAAAGCATAACCGATGATCCCTTCCCAGGATTGGAGAAAGGCGTTCACCGCTAGAGCACCCGGATCGGGCATCCAGCTGTAATAATTTTCCAGTTGGAAAGTTAGTCTGCTGGCAAAAAGGTCTATTTGGAAAGGACCCCAGAAGTGGTTGAGGGAATTGAAGACAGAAGTGTTGAGTTTCCAATCGCTGTAATCTATGAGGAACCTCGAGTTCCAATCTGCACAGAGGTTGGATTTCCCTGGAAGGTATTCTGCTCTGAGAGAGATCTTGTGTTCCAGACAGAATATCCAAAGTTTTTTGGCTAGGTTTGACAGATCTTCCGATTTGGTGCCACCTAAGCGGTTTATGTAGGCAACTGCGGACATGTTGTCCATTTTCAGAATGACTGATCTGCCTTGAAGATAGTGTTTGAAACTCATTAGAGCATATAGCCCTGCAGTCAATTCCAGATAATTGATGTGTTGAAAGGATTCTTCTTGAGACCAGATCCCACCAGTGTTTTGATCCTGGAGACAGGCACCCCAGCCATGAAGGCTCGCGTCTGATTCCAAAATAAAGTCTGGAGCTGAACCAAAGATGGCTCTGCCATTCCATGCGTCCAAATTGTCTAACCACCAATTCAGTTCTGAGACCGCTTCTTGGTTCAAAGAAACCCGGTCGCCGTACCAGAGACCTGATCTGAGAGCTTTGGACTTTATTCTTTGAAGGGCTCGATAATTCAAGGGGCCCGGAAAGATAGCCTGAATGGAAGAAGAGAGAAGGCCCAAGAGTCTGGCTAGTTCTCTTAAGGAGAGATACTGTTGTTTCAGGACATGTTTTATCTCTTTCCTTATTTTTGAGATTTTCTTTTGAGGAAGGAGAAGAAGACAATTCTCTGTGTCTACTGTGAAACCGAGGAATTCCATCGTTTTGGAGGGGGAAAGAATGGATTTCTCCTTGTTTATGATAAAACCCAAACTTTCTAGAAGGTCTACAACAGTTTTGAGATCTTGAATGATCTGATCGTAATCTTGAGAAAGAATAAGGATGTCGTCTAGATAAATGATGAGACGAATACCTTTTTCTCTTAAGGAGGAGGTCACTGCCCTCATCACCTTGGTGAAACACCAAGGGGCTGAGAAGAGGCCGAAAGGAAGGGCCTGGAATTGGTAAAGATGGTTTTTCCAAATGAATTGAAGAAAAGGTTGATGAACCTTGGCCATGGGGATTGTAAAGTAGGCATCTTTCAGATCCAGTTTGACTAACCAGTCTCCCTCTAATAAGAGGTCCCTGAGAAGATGGATTCCCTCCATCTTGAAATGTCTGTAAACAAGGTATTTGTTGAGTTCCCTGAGATTTATAACGGGTCTCCAACCTTTGTCCTTCTTTTCTACAAGAAAGAGAGTGCTTATAAACCTCAGAAATTCCATAGGGACTTCTATGTTAGCACCTTTTCGAAGCATTGAGGAAATTTCTTCCTCTATTATTTTTTCTTGGTCCAGAGTAAGTGGAATTGCTTTCGGAATTGAATTCTGAACTGGGGTTTGAAAGAAATCTACATGGAAACCAACTACGGTATCTAGAACCCAAGGATCCTGTGTGATAAGTTTCCAGTTGTGGTAAAAGAACTTCAGCCTGCCTCCCACTTTTGGATTCGAAGAAAGGGGAAGAGAAGGAGTACTCACTTTGAGGGTTGGTGTCGGCCGGAGCTCCTCTTGCTCTGAAACCTCTGGAACGAAAGCCTCTTCCTCTGGGGGGATAGAAGGGAGGTTGGCTGGGGGGTTGGTATCCTATTCCGCCATAACCCCTGGATCTAGAAAAGGGCCGTCGGTTGAAGCGGCCGAAAGATTGGCCCCTTCTTCCGGCCCTTCCAAAAAGGTTATTAGAATTGAACACTTTCTTCATGTTTTGATGGGCCTTATCCAAGGCGGTAAAGGTATTGACATATTTACCAAGGCTTTTAATCAAGTCTTCACCGAAGAGAAGGCCTTTGGGATTAAGGGAGGGCTCTTTGTCGGCCAAATCGGTTAGTTTTGGGCTAATTTTAGTTAAGACCACTCTTCTCCTCTCGGAGTTGAGTCCTGCGTTAGCATTGCCCAACAAGACTAGAGCTCTTTGACTCCAACCACGGATTGAAAGAGTGTCAAGAGGGGAGTCGGTGAGGTAGCTTTCCTCTGCTGCGTTAATTATTTTAGTCAAGGGACCCAGGATATCTAAAACTTTATCTTGGCATATTTTTAGGGATCTTTCCAGTCCTTTACGAGGGTCCCTGCCGAGCTTGAACAGATAAGTGATTAGCTCGGGGTCGAGATTTGGGGTTTGGCAAACCTTACCCTCTATAGAGGGTCTGGAGCATTCGGCTCTCAAAAGGTTTCGAGTCTCCCTCTCCAAAGGATTCCTGATCCACTTAGTAATAAACTTACAAATGTGGTCATGGGGGGGTCCATTCAGAACTTCTAGGGTGCTTAATATTAAGAGGGGAAAACATTTCTTCTCCCAAGGGGTCTAAAATACTATCCTTAGAAGATGACGGAAGGTCATCACCACCAAAGAGAAGTGAGTCAAAATCTTCGTCATTTTCGTCTAGATCAAGGATATATTCATCTTGAATATCTGAGGCATCATCATTGAGATCATCATTGGTATCATTCTGAGCACTTTGGTAGTATGTGTCGCGGGGGACACCCAAAACTTTTGTGCCGCTAAGGACACCTCTTGAATTTGTGCCGCGAAGGACACCTGAGGCAAGTGAGGTGAGATTACCTCCTGTAGAATTTGAGGTGCTAGGACCTCCCGTGCTCTCTGGGGTAAAATTAATATTGTTAGATTTTTTATGCCTCTTACCCCTTATTTCTGTGTTCTCGTTTGCCAGGTCATCGTTATTAAAATCATCCCTTCCGAGAGGGAGTGATCTCTTGGAGGACATGACCTGAGAGAGGGTAGAGAACATGCAGGATCTCATTTCTTTATGTATAAGATTCCTGATGGATTCATCGTTAAAATCAGATTCAGCTGCGTTGGCTTGATCTGAGTCGGAATCAGACATGAGTAAAGTTATGATAAAATATGTGATGCCTTTATGTATTCAAGGATAATAAGTATAGTTTTTTTTTTTTTTTTTAAATATAATATTTAAATAATATATGATTCAGTGCCCCTTTTTTTTAATTTATTTTTTTATATATATTAATATAGTAGGGATGGATGGGGAGGGTCCAGTAGGACGAAGAGACTCTTAGTCACAGATTAAGTCACTGACAGTAAAGGGCAGGAAATGGATCGTTTTTGAGGGATTATAAGTGATTTGGCAAGGACGCTAAGGATTTGGTAAGAGCGAACGGTAAATCTCCTTCAAAACAGCTGATCGGTCGGGGAACTGTTTGTTTCCTCGAGCGCGAGCTGTAGAGACGCCCATGGTAAACGAGGGAATAGAGGAAGGTACCTAGGCAAGCATAGCACGCAGCGCGTGTGTTGCCAACGGTCCTTCCTCGGGTCCCTGTGGGCTTGGAGGCATGGGGGAAAGAGACGGGAAAAGGTCCCCAAGATCGAAAGAAAGGCGAAGTAAGAAACGCCTCAGGCTTTATATGAAAGGGCGCATAAAGCGGGCGAAAGCGGGCGCATAAAGCGGAAAAGCGGAGAGACGCTTGAAAAAAGGTTATGAAGGTGGTGAGAGAAGGGGGAGGAAGCCGATCTCCGTAAATTGGAGAACGGTTACCCGAGAGAGTAATAGGGGGGGGGAGTCGGTTAGGTGAAACATACAAAATAAAACTCACCTGAAAAGACCTGAAAAGCAATATGCTTGTTATAGAAGTGGCAAGTTTAAATGCTTATGTATAAGTCTAAAGTAATGGCTATAACAAAAATAAGAATAATCAGATAGAATAAATTAAACCAGCAATGATAAGGAGGATAAGAAAAGCATGACTTATCTGCTTGGAGCCGCATTTAAAAGAGGCTGATTGCCTAGTGATTACTGCTATTGTTTGGTCTGTTGTGTTCTAGTATAGAACTTTTACTTTGTGACATATGCGGCTGCTTGGGTCTGCATTAAAAGTTGTAAGCATAATGGTAGCCTCCGGTCTTGTAATGAAATCAGCCTTGACCCTGTGCCTCATGGGAACAGTCCAGCCCGAACTACCAAGCCATGTCTTTCCTAGACCGGAATCAAGCATCCAAGGACCTGTTTCTGGCCATCAGCCTTCTTCAGCCTGGATAGCTTGACTCCAGTGATGTGGAGTGCCTGGGACTCACGTCTGAGCATAGATAGGAACGTGGCCAGACGCCACCGCCAGGCCCCGGGCGACCCATGTTTCCTGTCCACCCACCCCACCCCCGAGAGCCTGGCCATCCAGGCATCCAATTCCCAGACCGCATTCTCCGCCGGACAGGGAATCCAAGAGGTACGAGCAGTACGGAAAGAAGATCTTCTCCTCCCTTAGTCTGGGATGGCGTTCTTCCAACACCGCACGCCTCTTGGGCCGCTACACCCACTCTCTGTGGGAGACGGTTGCGGAAGTGCTGCCAGAGTGTCCGTTGGAGGTACGGGCCAAACTCGGCCAAGCCCTTGTGGAGGGCCGGGATGCAGCCAAATATTCTATCCAGTGTGGGCTGGATACCACCGACTCACTAGGTAGAGCGATGGCAACGATGGCAACGATGGTGGCGGTTAGACGCCACTCCTGGTTGAGGTCCGCCAACTTTTCAGACTATGTCCAAAACACACTGATGGACATGCCGTTTGATGGCTGTCGCCTTTTTGGCGACAAGGCAGACCATGCGCTTGAGAGCTTTAAGGACTCCAGGGCTACGGCCAAGTCCTTGGGCCTCTTGGCCCCGCGCCAGCAAACTGGCGTCTTTCGCTCCTTTCGTGGCCAAGGAAGGGGCACCCCCACACGTGCTGCCAGCCACACGCCGCAGACTAACTTCCAGCGCGGTGGCGGCCATGGAAATCGCCGTGGAGGCGGTCGGGGACAACGTCTAGGCCAGTCCACACCTTCCCCCGCAGCATCCGCCTCTAAATCCTCGTAGTCCGAGCTTCTCAGCCCATGTGGCGCCATCACCACTCTCACTGGCGCACTGTCACTTCGGACAGGTGGGTGCTGCAGATCGTCCGGAGAGGCTACTCCCTCCCCTTCAAGACGACCCCTCAAGCCATGCCACCGCAACACCACCGCGTATCGGGGGATCATTTGCGGCTTCTGCAGGAGGAAGTTTCGGCCCTCTTGGCCAAGGGGGCCATCGAGTGCGTTCCTGGGCCAGAAGTAGGACGTGGTTGCTACTCCCACTACTTTCTGGTACCCAAGAAGGGCAGAGGGGGCCTACGCCCTATCTTGGACCTACGGAACGTCAACGACTTCCTCCGGAAGAAAAAGTTCAAGATGCTGACTCTGGCTCAGGTCTTAGCTGCCCTGGACCCAGGAGACTGGATGGTAGCGTTGGACTTGCAGGACGCTTATTTCCACATCCCCGTCCTGCTGGCCCACCGGCGTTACCTGCGGATCACGGTAGCCCACGAGCACTTTCAGTTTACCGTGCTCCCCTTCGACCTTACCAGCGCCCCACGGGAGTTCACGAAGGTGATGGTGGTGGTCGCAGCCCATTTGCGCAGATTAGCGGTTTCAGTCTTCCCCTACCTCGATGACTGGTTGTTGAAGGCGGGCTCTCCCCAGGCAGTAGTCGGCCACCTCCAGACGACGGCAGACCTCTTGCACCAGCTGGGGTTCTCCGTCAATGTGCCGAAGTCACACCTGAGCCCCTCTCAGAAGCTCCTTTTCATCGGAGCAGTTCTCAAATCGGCGCTGTTTCGGGTTTACACGCCCGAACAGCGGGTTCGGGATATACAATCTCTCATTCCAATCTTTCAGCCTTTATCCCGAGTCTCGGTCAGGTTGACGCTGCAGCTTCTGGGGCTAATGGCTTCCTGCATCCTTCTGGTGCATTACGCCCGTTGGCGGATGCGGGCTCTGCAGTGGGACCTGAAGTTTCAGTGGGCCCAGCATCAGGGCAACCTGTCCGACCATGTCCTGATCTCGGAGGGCACTGAGACAGCTGCAGTGGTGGCTCACGGACCGCGATTGGGTCAGCTGCAGATCCCTCTCCCTTCCCCAACCGGAGCACGTAGTTGTGACGGACGCGTCCCTCCAGGGCTGGGGAGGCCACATGGGAGAGGCGGATATCAGAGGCCTCTGGTCTCCGGCGGAGTCCCGGCTCCATATCAACCTTTTGGAGCTGCGGGCGATTCGTCTAGCACTGAAGGCACTTCTCCCCTCTGTCCGAATGAGTGTAGTGCAGGTGTTCACGGACCACACCACCGCCATGTGGTACTGCAACAAACAGGGCGGGGTGGGGTCGTGGACCCTATGCCAGGAGGCTCTGTGCCTCTGGCAATGGCTGGAACATCAGGGCGTGACCCTGGTGGTTCAACACCTGGCAGGTTCTCTGAACGCCAGGGCGGACCAACTCAGCCGCCGGTGCATGATGGATCACGAATGGCGTCTGCACTCTGACGTGGTGCAAGGCCTCTTTCTGCAGTGGGGAGAGCCTTGGTTAGATCTATTCGCCACCGAAGAGAGCGCGCAATGTCATCAGTTCTGCGCGTTGGAATTTCCAAGGCGGCACTCGCTCGGAGACGCTTTTCGTCGCTAGTGGAGTTGCGGTCTGTTGTACGCCTTTCCGCCTATACCACTTCTGCCCAGAGTGCTGAAGATCAGGCGCGACCGGGCACAAGTCATACTTGTGGCTCCGGACTGGGCACGAAGGTACTGGTATCCTGAGCTACTCAGTATGTCAGTCGATCCTCCTGCCTCTTCAGGAGGACCTTCTGCCGCAGCAGCAGGGGACGGTCCTCCACCCGAACCTGTCCAGTCTCCACCTCCATGCTTGGAGATTGAGCGGCGACAGTTGAGGGTATTTGACCTGCCTCCTGAGGTCTGTAACATCATTCTGGCAGCCAGGCGTCCCTCCACAAAGTCGGTATGGTGCACAGCAAAGGCTGTGGATCCTCTCTCTGCCCCTCTTTCTGAGGTTCTTCTCTTGCTTCTTTCTCTTGCCCAGCAGGGCACTGCTCTGGGCACTATCAAGGGCTACCTTTCTGCTCTTTCAGCCTTTTTGAGGCTGCCTGATCAATCTTCTTTGTTCAAGTCCCCTATTGTTAACCGATTTGAAAGGCATCACACATACGTTCTCTCCTGTGCCCTTTGTGATGCCTCAGTGGGACTTGAACTTGGTTCTAACTTTTCTGATGTGCGCTCCCTTCGAGCCACTTAACAACTGTCCTCTCCTCCTTCTTACTTTGAAGACTACCTTCCTGGTAGCCATCACCTCTGCCAGGAGAGTGAGTGAACTCCAGGCCCTATCCTGTCAACCTCCTTTCCTTTTGGTCCATCCGGACAAGGTTGTGTTGCGGACAAGGCCCTCTTTCCTGCCCAAGGTAGTCACAGCCTTCCACATTGGGCAGTCCATCACCTTGCCCACCTTCTTTCCGCCTCCGCATCCCTCGACAGAAGAAGAGAGGCTCCACCGTCTGGACCCAAAACGTGCGCTCTCGTTTTATCTGGATCGCACACGCCAGTTCCGGGTGGATGACCAACTCTTTGTTGGTTACGTTGGCGCTAAGAAGGGGAAAGCGGTACACAAGCGGACCATCTCGCGGTGGATCATCTTGTGTATTCAGGCGTGTTACTCCTTGGCTAAGAAGGAACCCCCTGTTGGGCTGCGGGCTCATTCCACTCTGGCCACAGCGACTACAACTGCCTTGGGCCGAGAAGTGCCCTTGCAGGACATTTGCCAGGCAGCTACGTGGGCCTCGCTGCACACGTTTGCAAGACACTATTGCCTGGACAGCCAAGTCCGGAAAGATGGTTATCTTTGGCCGTTCCGTTCTCCAGGACTTTCTGGTGTGATTATTGGTTCGCAGACCCACCACCGGGGATGGTATTGCTGGGGTATCTATTCTAAGGTGAGGAATCTATCACTAACGTGTCTCTTTCAGATGCGCAAGTTACTACTTGTGTAACAATATATCTGTAAGAGACATTAGTTAGTGATAGATTCCTTACCGACCCACCCATCCTCCATGTTCTGTGAACCGATATCTAGGGTTAGGGTCATCCCCTTTCTGGGCCCTAGTTTCATGCCACCAGTGTTAGTTTTTAGCATAGCTCTGCGTTTCTGGCTCGGAAAAGCTGTGTCTAAGAATTGACGTCAGCACGCGGAGGTGGCGTCGAAGTACTCCGTCATCACGGTGCCCACGACGACGCCTACCCACGCGCAAGGGTACTGCTACGCAAAAATTTCCGGATCCAGTCTGACGCCTGGGGATATTCTAAGGTAAGGAATCTATCACTAACTAATGTCTCTTACAGATATATCGTTACACAAGTAGTAACTTGTGCATTAGGGAGCAGGGTCATCCCTGTCGCTAGTCTGTCTCGAGCTATGGTGCGACCTATGTCCTTTTTAATGTGCAGCTGGGGTTGAGTTTGGAGTGCCTAAGGATTGCCTACGCACTGAAGGAGTCGCAAGTGCATCTGGTGACGCCCATGTGGGCCTGTCAGTTGCACATGATTACATAGGGTGGGATTATGATTATTCCACTGACTCTGGTGAAACTGAAACCATGTGCATTAGCACTAATCTTTGTTGTTCAGGTTTGTGTGGGCAACGTATTAGATTTAGAACTTTTGGGATAAGAGCGTGCATTAACGTGAAATTCAAATAACTACCACCTAGTAGTGACATGAATGTGTGTGAAAATTAATTTGAAAAGTGAATTACTTCTAATGATGTTGATATGTCTACCACACTTGGGTTAGAACTGTTCTGGAGGAGTGGGTTTGTGACGCGGGGGCTGCATTGAGTCTAAATAGAAAAGTTTATTTAGAGATGCACACTCAATGCTTCATCTGCGTTCAGGCCATTAGGGGGTCTTAGAATCAAGTAAAAGGATATATCTCGATTCTAGTCTCCTGAGTGCTAGTTGTCGGTTTCCACCTCTGATGTTTTTCTTTACACTGTCTATCACAAAGTATTGGATGTTTTCTGCTCTACCTCCGTGATGAGTGTTAATGTGTTGCGCAACTGGATAGGCTGGGTCATCATTGCTGATTGCCCGTAGATGTTGAAGGATCCTTACATGGACAGGGTGTATAGTACTGCCCACATATTATTTGTTGCAGCTACATTGCAAGACATAAACTGCAAAATCTGTTTTGCATGTGAAGTTGTCTTGTATGTCTAGAGGTGTTTTCCTAAGTGGAAGCTGGACTTTGTTGGTGTTAACACCGTATCTGCAGGCTTTGCACTTAGTGCATTTGTAGAAGCC
Source organism: Lissotriton vulgaris (assembly GCF_964263255.1). Lineage (NCBI taxonomy): Eukaryota > Metazoa > Chordata > Amphibia > Caudata > Salamandridae > Lissotriton > Lissotriton vulgaris. The sequence goes on from NC_141685.1 coordinate 262,812,820, forward strand.
TTTTGCACTTTTCAGCCATACAGTGTTCTTTTCTTTGCGTGGTATGTTTGACACTAATTCTTCCTTCTTTGATTTTGCCCTTCTGAAAGTTACCTGTGGAAGTTTGGCACAAGATGTTCCTATGGTGCGGTCATTCCGTACTAATGGCCAATGTCTGTAAAGAATATTTCGCAACTGTGTGTGGTAAGCGCTGTAGCCCGTGATCATGCGTAGCACCCCTGTTTTGGATGGGGAGGGGTCTGCTGGTGGTTTGAATATAAGACTTTCCCTGCTTTTAGTGTTATATTTCTGTTCTGCTTTCTTGAGTGTGTGATTCGGGTATCCTCTTGTGCTCAGTCTGTTGAATAATCCCTGTTTGGATTCTACATAGCTGTCTTGTGTACTGCAGTTGAGTCTCATCCTAAGACATTCTGCATAGGGAATACTGTGTGTATGTGTGTGTATATATATATATATATATATATATATATATATATATATATATATATATATATATTCCATACTAATATAATAAAGAGAAAGCCCAAACCTTTGAGGCAGGTAATCTCAGGAACCACAGCACCAATCACAACACCCAATACAGCGTTGGAAAGGGCAGTTGCAGCAGAAGGACATAGGCTATGCAGACGCCCACCATATACATTTAAAAAGTAAAAGAACCGTGTCAGCAAAGTAGTCCCTTGTGGGCGTGTCTGCGTTGTGCTGTGGGCTTGTGCTGGGGCGGCGTGACAATTGCTGGGGGCATGTGGTACGTTCCGCCCTTCAGGCTGGACTGTTCCCATGAGGCACAGGGTCAAGGCTGATTTGCATATGGCCATGTCTGAACTGGGGTGGTGTGGAGTGCAAAGAAACAATGGATTTAGGCCCAGATCTCTGTACTGGGGTGAATGTATGACATTGTTCTGCATTCTGTCCTTCATGTTTTTGCATTTGTCACCCCGAGTGGGATGGGTATGCTGAGACGTGAGTCCCATGCTCTCCACACCACTGGAGTCAAGCTATTCGGGCTGAATACGGCTGATAGCCAGAAATCGGTCCTAGAATGCTTGAGTCCGGTCCAGGAAAGACATGGCTTGGCAGTTAGGCCTAGAAAGTTCCCATGAGGCACAGGGTCAAGGCTGAGGTGGTGTGGAGTGCAAAAAAATTATGGATTTAGGCCCAGATCTCTGCATTGGGGTGAATGTATGACATTGTTCTGCATTCTGTCCAAATGTTTTTACATTCCGCGCATTGTCAATTATTTCATTGTTTTTTCTTCCCAGGTTCTGTACATTCCAGCTCCAGGTGTCCACCCTGCTCCCTTTAAACCCCTGTACCCCATAATCAAAACCCACCCTTACTCCTAATACCCCAACACCCTTAATCACTAACCCATCTTAACCCTATAAATATACCCTGTACCCCAAAACCCAAACCTATACCTAAATCCTAAAATACCCCTGTACCCCCAAACCTAGCCCTGAACTCTTAAAATACCCCTGTACCCCAAACCTACCCCTGAACCCTAAAAATACCCCTGCACCCCAAAACCCAAAACTAGCCCTGAACCATAAAAATAACCCTATACCCCAAAACCCAGCCCTGAACCCTAAAAATACGCCTGTACCCCAAAACCCATACCTATCCCTAAACGCTAAAACTACCCCTGTACCCCATAACCCAAAACTATATCTGAACCCTTAAAATACCCAAGCACCCCAAAATATATACCTCAGTACCCCAAAACTTATACCCCTATACCCATACTTACCTTATCCAAACATTAAAAAAACATGCTTTTATCATTCATGCATTTACAACGAATTTCGTTGTAAATGTATGCGTGGTAAAAGCATATAAAATGTAATGCCATGCGTTATAATGGCATTGCGGAGTCATGGTACTTTCATAATGAAAGTATGCGGAGTGATGGTCTGCGGAAAGAAAGTTGCAGAATAATGGGTGTTTACCCTCCCCCAGTAAGTGCATTGGTGGCACGGCGGCCCACATCTCCAGCAACATACATTTTTTCACCACCGATTTGAAAAATGCACAGGTCTCTCTCATTGATGGCCAGCACAGACATACACTTTTAGACACACCTCCCGCCACAAGTTCTAGAATTGCGAACTTTATAGCTGGGCAGCTACTTTCGAATCTCGGCATCAGGTCAACATCCTGTGATTCCAGGCAAATTGCTTTGTCTCCCCATGCCTACCACAAATTAATGTGTTCTTCTGTAATGTAAATTGTGCTCATGCCATGTTGTCGAGTTCGCGCTATATAATATTGCAAGAAAAAAGAAAGTAGTGAAACTCGAGTTCACACACTACTGAACGCGCACTCTTAAGTGCATCAGCAGTGAACTGTGAATCGGAACCTTTTTACAGGCCTGTCACAGATAAGAAATGCTATCAAAACGAAATCCTACAAAACAATATACTACTGGCTGGCAGCAATTCATACCCGGACAACGTCTGGACGGGCTGCAATATATATATATATATATATATATATATATATATATATATATATATATATATATATATATATATATATGGGTCAGGAGGTGAGGAATGAATAAGAGATTGTGATTGAGCATGGAAAAACATGCAAGAGAGCAACTTTGATATTTTCATATAAGATGACATAAGCAGAAGAATTATCAAATTTAGTTTTAATTTCAAAAGAGGGGGCATATCGCATAACTGTTTGCCTTGAATTATGCCTTTAAGCACCCATTGCTTCCAATAAATATACCCGATTCTAAATTTTTATGGATTTATTATACCGTATAGAGGATTCCAGAAATTCTTGAATGGAAGACATGGGTCGGTTAAGAATGCGGGAAGACACTATAATAGAGTATTTAATAGATAGAGCAGAAAAAGTTTGAGGAGGTTTCGAAAAATGTGCGAAAGAATATAAAGGAAAATGTGGCACAAGTGAATCTTCTAGTTTAAATATTTTTAGGTGAAGAGTCAATAGCACTAAGACTTGCTTTAGAACAAAAGTGGTATAATGTGGAAAATTTGGGAAACTTGCACCACCCAGTTCCTTGGGTTTACAGAGAGATGCTAATGAGATGCGCGTTTTTTCCTATTCCATAAAAATATGGCAAGCGATCTATTTAATAACTTTAAGAATTGTAAGGTAATTTTTATGGGCAATATTGAGAGGTAAAAATTGACTGGTAGAAACGTCATCTTTATAGTGGCCAACCTACCCCACAAAGACTGATATAGTAGGGTCCACCTCCCCGTCATTTGAAGAATCTTATGTTGAACATCATCTAAGTTTATCTGAATTGTCTTCATCAAGTGTTTGTGAATTAAATATTCTACTTCCATGGCTGTGTGGAGACCATTCATGCCCAGTGCCATGAAACATACTCTTTAAACAATAATTAAGAGGAAGTACGTGAGATTTTGAAAAAATTCTATTTATATCCAGATAACTTAGAATAGGTTAATAAAAGATTAGTAAAAACCAATATTGATGATTCCGGTTCAGAAACCTAGAGGATCTGCACTTTTGTCCTCTTTTTATCCTTTTTTTCTTATTTTACACACTGTCGGTGAGATTATTCACATAGCACTCTTTTCTGTTCTCATCATATTTATACTCTCACTTGGTATGTTCACCTTACATTTTGGCAACAGTTTTATTTAGAGCAGTTACGTTTCACTATGGCTTCCGACAATGGTTTGACTGCGCTTGTGGCAGACGCTTTAAAATAATCGATTGAGTGTCTGCTATTTACAGAGTCGCAAGAGTGCGTTTCATCTTAGACTCCTGACCCTGAATTGGGGTAAGCAGCAACAGTCTTTCACTTTCGGTTCACTATATACTTTTGACAGCATGAGGCAGTACACTTGGGATAGCAAATAAATGCATATAGCCACATGCACCTTTCCTTATCAGCACTTTGCTTAAGAGTTCTTTTTGGTGACAGTTCTTTCATTTTCTTGAGTGCAGATTTCGAGTATCTCAATCCACATTTGGTTCAATGATGTTCATTAGACGTTGTTGTGTTCTGATATCCACATTGTTCTGTGTTGTAGATCTAGACTGAGAACAAAGAAGAACCTATCATCTACTTTTTTTCATTTATTATTATTGTTTTCAAACACATCCCCTGAAGAAGGGTTTATAATGAACCCGAAATGCATTGGGAACTGTTAATTTTTGGATGACACATTATATTTACAAGACTTGTATTTGAAGAGACTATAAAAGATACATGCATTTGATTTTTTTGTGAATGACTGTTCAAATTGCATATGGGAAATTTAAAACTTGTGTTTTATGTTTGGTTTTTCTAAATGAAGTTTTGAAACTCTGGTTGAATTTCTTTTTCACTTATTGTTGAAGATATTTGAATATTTGATAACAGTAGTCCAGTTTATAAAAGGCTTCTTTAGCCTAACAGCTGTGCTACATGCAGTCTTTGGTTGTCCTTACAAATTTTTCACTAATGAAGACTTAGTCATATTGTCCGGTCCTGACGAATGCCCCTGACTAGGTTTATGGCTTAAAAGAAGACCGGCAGGTGTTAGTTGCATTGCACAATCTTCTTAAGACACTTCTTTTATCCATGCAAGGAAGGGGCCAATAATGCAAAAATTACTTTCAGCCCCTCTTCTATGCGTTTTTAACTCTTAAGAGGTCCTTGTATACAAAAAGCCCTTACCAGGTCGGAGGCTACATATTTCCATCACAATTTAATGGAGTGAATACCCAATTAAGTGCTTGTGTACAAACTACATTCTTGTCCAATCCTCCACCACATTAAGACCTCGCAAGGTAGTCTGCTATGTACCTAAAGGACGGTAGTAAAGGAGGGACCAAATGATTAATATCATCTCTGGAAGTGGGTGAGGGTAATTATTCTTTTTAGGAAAATTCTCTGAGTCCATGCTGTGTGATGTAACAACCCAAAACTCGCCACTCCACACTTCCACCCTTGGACCTGGTGGCCGAAAGAAAGAGGAAGACCAATAGAAGCTAGGTTACCCTTTTAAAGGTTGGTCTTATGTGGTAGCCTTTAGGTGGAAGCAGAATGGGTCCATGGTAGTCGCAACAGCCAAATGTATTTAGTGCAAATGAGGATCCGAAATTCTGATGTCAACAGTGTCAGAAATGGTCCACATAGTTTAGGAAATGCCGCTCCCTGATTAGACAGGGAGAGGTTGATGCGTTCCATCCCTCGTATGAACCACATACAGTGTAGCCAGACTATATGCCTAGGGATCTGCCCTGTACCCCAGTGGGAAAGAATGTTTTGTAAGACCGGGACTCGAGGGGGAAGGTGAGAGGGTTCCGAAGACCTAATATTATGTAAGCAGGGAATCTAGGAAGCCCTGTGTTCAGGTGAGTATCCAGATCTGTCTGCACCTGCAACTAGTAGGTCCTGAGGTTCGGGCAATCCCACAAGATATGTAGAAGTATGCCTGGGGAGCGACATTGACGCCAGCATTCTGGGGATTTGGACTGGTTGTTTTTATAAAGCTGGTGGGGTGTATAGTACCAATAGGTGGTGATTTTCGTGGCTGTCTCAATACTGGTGATGTTATGAGCAGTGTGCGGCGCCCTGTTGTAAATGTCATCCCATTTTTTAGTCGTGAGTTTTCTGCCTATTTCTGATTCCCACCGTGTTTGGCTCTTAGATTTGGGGTTGTCTGTAGGTTGGCTTAACAGAGTGAGTTGACATGCTGCACCAGGGCGAATAGAAGGGGGCAGTACCCAGTAACGAATTTGGATGTAATGCCATTGCTCTGTTTCTGGAAGCGTATACTCTGTACGGAGGGTCTCAAAAGAGAGAGAACCCTCCAGATCAAACAGATTGCCCACAGACATGCAGCCTGCCTGTATCTATACCTGGAATGTGGGGTCCTGGAAGCCAGAGTGAAAATCTATGGGGTTAGCGGTGAGGGGAAGGGCGTAAGGTCCCTCTGTGTCACTATTCCATCCCAGGCTGCCAGTGACTCCTTAGTGATGGGAGAAAGATGCAGCGATGTGGGCTGTGCCTGTTTACGAAGGAAGAACATTTGCCAGAGAGCCTGGCCCGCCAGTGCACAGTCCATAAATAACCAATTCTTTTCAGATTCTGCATGCGACCATTCCGCGAAGACCCTCAATTGAGTGACCTGATAGTTGCGGGGAGGTTGGGGATTTCTAGGCAACCCTCATCTGGGGATCTATAGCTGAGATCTCTACGGATACAAGGGTGATTATCCGCCCCCATTAATCTATTAATCTCTTGTTGAACGGAAGGCAATGTCCCAGGCGGAGGTGCGGCCGGGAGTACTTGGAAGAGAAACAGGATCCTGGGAAGCATCGTAATTTTAATTGCAGATATTCGTCCTAACCAGGATAAAGAGTAGGACCGCCATCAACGCAGGTCGGATTTGATCTGGTGAGTTAATTATTGGTAATTGAGCGCAACGTTGTCTGCGACAGTGGGGGTGATCTGGAAGCCGAGGTATGGGATGGATGTCGAGGCCCAATGTATGAGCAGGGCCTCTCGCAATGTGTCTAGGGTTTGTGGCAGGAGAGTGAGGTTAAGTGGAAAGATACCCAGAGGCGGGTGGTTTAAATGCCCTTGTCATAAAATATCCACCTAAGTTATCCAAAAACGGAGCCAAAAAGTTTAAACACAATATCTTGAGGAAAAATGCGGACACACTGTTCTCCGACCCTTACTTTAATTCAGACAAAGGCACTATAACCAATAACCTGATATTCTATACTAATAAAACGACAAAATGGCGCAATGCCTTCACCGGAATGCTCAACATAAAAGATACAAAGAACACTACACATGGCACAAAAATAATGACCGCACCATCAAGAAGATGCCGAGCAGAACTATGCATCACCATATATAAAACCGGTATTGTACTGATACAGGCAGCTAACAATGAACTAATGAAGTTCGACAAGGTATTCCCTACTATAAAAGGTTCACTTGAGGGCGAAAGACACCAACGACAGCTGACCACACCAGAAAAGAAGACAGAACGGACAGAGGGATCCACGATCCATATGAATATTGAACAAAACCAGCCCCAAAAGGAAAAGATCACTAGCAGAGACGATGATCAAACGGGAGGCAGCCGAGAGCCAGATACCAAATCCAGAAAGAAATCCGAAATAGAAGTGTCTATAGCGAATAAGGAAACAGTAGGGATAGATAGGTCTACGAGTAATGTGAATAGAGAACAAGACCAACCCCAAAAGGAAAGGACCTCACCGGTGCTAAACACTGAGCCTACCCAAGCAGAACCTACAGGGGCACAGAATGAATCATTCAAGGTGAATCAAGAAACGGGAAAGAGAGGAAACATCATCTGTTCATTACCTATTTCGAATATTGTACTAATGCCAAGCAAAACCCCACCCACAAAAACGCCCCTAACCTTACAAACCATAGATAACTCTCTAAACAGTGCAAAAAGAAACGGAATCAACAACCGAACTGATGGTAAAAAGAATGTATCAGTGGCACTAAATAAAGATCAAAAATGAAGAAGAGCTTCTTACAACCTACGGACACACCGACCAAACATCCCTAAGCACTCACTCAGGAATCTGAAGGTTATCAAAGATCTTCAGAAACTAGTCTGCAACTTGACTCAAGCCACAAAGAGTACCATACAAGCGATTGAAGAAATACGAGAAGTGACGGCAAGCACCAACTCAAAGATCATGAATATACAAAATCTTGTACACTCCTTACATAGAAAGAGCAATGAGAGGGACCTATCCCTAGCGAATAGGACCAACCGCCCAAATAGGACGAAAACACTGTCGAAGGAGGAAGCCCTTGCCTTACTCCGAACATATGAAGCACCAGAACGGGAGAATGTGGAGAACATCAAAACAGTCCCGATTGACTATAATAGAACAACAAGAAAGAAGGATAGAAAACCCAATCATAACAATTTACAACAAGTCCAGTTTAATTCTGAATACGAAAACTTGAATAGTAATAACCAGGGGAAACAACTGACTTGCCTCCTACTCAACTGCCGATCGGCTACTAAACATGCATCAGACATAGCAGACCTCATCATTGACAAGGAAATTGATCTAGCAATCCTCACAGAAACGTGGCTATCGGAAGCATCATCTCCGACCATGGATCTCCTAGTACCACCTCATTATAACATTGTGAGACTGGATAGACCAAGACAGTCAGGAGGAGGAATTGCCTGCATTCACCGAGCAGATGTGGAGGTCAGCCAATTTCAAGCCGACCCGCTAGAATCCTGTGAATACTTAGGCATTAATATAAGATCAGCCACCAACCAAAGATGCAATATACACGCATTCTACCACCCACCAGGTGAGAATGCAAAGTTCATTGAGCAGCTAATGGAGATCATCACGATCAACTCAAACACAGATGCTAATAACATATTCCTAGGAGATTTTAACTTACACTGGGATGACTGCAACGACAAACTAGTCAACACACTTAAAGATTTCCTTGCTGAGCTAAAACTCAACCAAGCATGCACGGAACCTACACACACTAAAGGAGCAACATTGGATTGGATTATATCAGGCAACAAAAACACATCAATCCTCTCAATTGACCCGTGCGACTGGTCTGATCACTATGCAATAACCTTCTCGATACCGATTTTGAAAAAAGGCAAGACCGTCCAACCTCCTAACTGCAAAAAATGGATCCGAGACACAAGAGAGGCGAACATTGAGATGCTAATAGAAACATGCGAGAGAGACTTAAAGACACCTAACAACTTGCAGAACGTAAATGAGCTGACAGAACACTATCTAACTTCAGTTGGAAATATAGTCAACAACACCTTGCCATTAAAACTAAAAAGAATCACGGAGAAGACGAAAAATCCTTGGTTTGATGGATCACTAAACGAAGACAGGCGCAAACTAAGAATGGCGGAAAGAAAATGGAGACAACACCCATCATCCCCTGAGCTGAAAGCCCTGAGAAAAATGAGAAACGAATATAACAAAAAGATCACCAATTCCAAAAAGGAGTTTATAAGAGCGGAATTGGACAACGCCAAAAATAGACCACGAAAACTCTTTGAAATCCTGAAGCAACAATCGAACAAACTAGCCAAAACAGCTCATGAATGCGCAAAAACGACGCTGAGCAGCGAGGAATTCTCAACGTTCTTCACAAAGAAGGCCAAATCGCTGGAAACAGAACTCCTAAGCGCCGCGACTAAACACCCCAACCAACTAATGGCTATAGGCGAGACCAACCCGACTGCAGGATGTAGAAATACAAAAAATAAGGCAAACTGGGACACATTCGAACTATATGATCAGGCCACGATAGCCAAAACGCTTTCCAAAATCAAACCCAATAACCATTATCAAGATCCTCTACCAGCGAAATGTGTAAGAGGAATTAGCCATATTGTGGTACCAATCTGGACCAAAATAATAAACGCATCACTATCACAAGGGATCCTCCCAGACTGCCTGAAAACAGGTCAAGTGGTCCCTCTGATCAAAAAAGCAACTGCGGATATTACTGACCCGAATAATTTTCGACCAGTGACCAACATTCCCCTATTGGCCAAATTAATCGAGAAATGTGTGCAGGGCCAACTGAGCCAACACATCTCCAAGTTCTCACTACTAGATGAATGCCAATCAGGATTCAGATCAGGACATAGCACGGAAACAGCGATCCTCCATATTGTGGATGACGCACTACAGGCACTTGATCGAAATCAAGCATGCTTACTAATTCTCCTTGACCTGTCATCTGCATTCGACACAGTTAACCACGAAGCTTTACTAGCCAGGCTAAAGGACAGAATGGGACTATCCGGAAATGTGCTGAAATGGTTCGACTCGTTCCTACGAAACAGAACACAACGTTTCCTGGTCAACCAAGCCATATCACCACCATGCCCCAACACGATTGGGGTTCCACAAGGATCAACATTATCCCCGGACTTGTTCAACCTGTATGTAGAACCTCTTACAGCAATTCTCAGCAACTCAAACATATCCTACCATATGTATGCGGATGACACGCAGATATATCTAAAGATATCCTCCCTTAAAGACATTGAGCGTATGAATGAAACACTAAAAATGACAACGGAATGGTTGACTACGAACCACTTGAAGCTAAATGCTCAAAAAACTGAATTCTTACTAATCTCTCCACCAAGGAGCGGTACAGAAATAAAAGAGTGGACCAAACTGGTGACAGCGCTCAACTGCACCCCGACGCTCGTCAAATCAGCCAAATCACTGGGAATCACTTTAGATGAGAATCTTGACATGAAAGCTCACATTAATTCAATGGCAAAAAGCGCCCGCTTCCACCTGAACTACCTAAGAAAACTGAAACCATTTATCTCGGAATCCGATCTGAAACTAGCAACCCAATCCTTAGTCATCTCGAGAATTGAATACGGCTGCACTACCTTAGCGGGTTTACCAAAAACATCCACAGCGCCACTAAAAGCCTGCCTCAACGCTGCAACGAGACTCATCTCAGGATCAAGGAAGTTTGACCACATATCCCCGCACTTGAAAGCTCTAAACTGGCCACCCTATGAGGCCAGGATTCAACTAAAGATCGCATGTATCACCCATAGAGCTCTTCACCACAATACTCCTGGATACCTATCCAAGAAAATTGAGCTGTCAGGAGGAAACAGACCGGCCAGGAGCGCCAAGGAGTTGGTGCTGAGACCAGCCATCTTCAAAAAGAAAAAAACTTATGACAGAGCGTTCTCCGGAGCAGCTCCTAGAATCTGGAACTCACTCCCCCCTAGCATTAGGAAGATTCCGAACACAGCAATATTTAAGCGGGAAGCGAAGAGCTTCTTAATGAGTAAATACCTTACATAGAAAATTGCATGGAACGCTGTATGCTACATTCCTGGACCCAAACTAAACACTTACGTCCTCGTAAGGAAATGTTCGACTGGAATCAGATGAAACAGAAACAATGAGGCACAACCGATGACACCTCCTGTGATTAATCTGAACACCTACTGCTACCTCGTGTTATTTGATCCTATACCACTATCTGAAACATTATAACCTACTACCTCTTATTTACGACGAAAATGACTTTGCTAATATCTTATGCTTTATAGTACGGTATAATGTAATAGATAACCTCGCTAATAGAAGGTAGTTATCTATGCTGTCACTTGAGCCTTATAATTATCTACCTCACACCATATATGTTCGAATGGAAGGTGACTATTTATGCATTCACTATAAGCCTTATAACTATCTACCTCATACTTTTATGCTGTTTAATGGACTTCAGCTTATTATTAATTTGCTTATCTTACCTATATGTAAAGCGCTCTGATACCCACGGGTCTTGTTCGCGCTATATAAAACTTTTCAATAAATAAATAAATAAATAAATAAATAAATAAAGCCTGATTCCAAGCAAAATGCATCCAATTCAGCCAGGAAAGTGCGCAGTGAGGTAGGTGGAAGGCTCCTCCAAGGATGCTATAACATTGTCCGCGTAAAAGCGGACAATGTCAAATGCAAAGCATTGAAATTATTATTACATCAAGCTGCAGTTCCACTAGTCGTTACTAGATTTCCCTCATGAGTCAAATATTAAAGCATTGAAACCCTTTCATCAAACATTTGCATTTGACTCGTGAGGGACATCTAGTAACCACCAGTTGAACTGCAGCTCTTTGTAGTATTATTTTGATATTGGATATTATATAATATTCACTGCCCACTGCTAATCTCATCCTATAATTCTTTGCAGGGCCTTTGGTTGGGAATGTTTTTTGCCAATAACTGTGCTTGTGGTGGTCCTAAGAGGATGGGACCACCACCGAATCATTCAATAAGATGTGCTTTTTGTTTTGAAGACATCTGCTTGGTACTCTCCCTAGGTTAGGGAGGATCCCAAAATCATCACCTCTCTCACTGCTTGCTAATTGTTCAGTTTCACTTTTGTGAAAGTACTATATGCTCTTTAGCATATAAAGATAGAGATACTTATTTTATCATAACTGGCACTGTGCAGGATGCCATTTGCAATTATTTCACAGTGCAGACAAGCACACAGTGCCATCAGCTACAGCTACCTGCTACGCAAACTTCACCCAGGGTTCATCTTGAGGCCCTGGAGCCTACTCACCCCCCAAAAACCCCCGGGAGGACTCCATGTAAATGTATTCTAGCAATTTCGCAAATTCTATCAAAATATCAAGGTAAATAAAGGTTTGATGTTCAAAATAAGATCACATTTTAGTTATTTAGACAAAAGAAGCCTTTAAAAACATCTGGAAGAGTAACTAAGATATTGTTTTGGTCTCCAAAAGGGTAGAATTCTATAAAGAGACTGGGGCCAGACAATACATTACTAGAGGATTTTGCTTTACTGAAATGTTGTAATTCATAGTCTGTTCCTACAAAGCAGCAAACAGAATTTACGTTTTCCAGCCATATATGTCTACTGGATAGATGACCTTCATTCTGAACTGAACCGGCCAGCATGAACCCTATCCAGACGCCAGTGTAATTTCCTCCGCTGCAGAGCGATGAGTTCATCTTCCCTTTCACCTGATGTCTGTCTGGCTGCCGCAAGAAGCACTGCTCTTAGTGTCAAGAGAGGATTTTGGAAGACCAGCGAAAATAGATTTCTTAGGTCTGTGGGGCTAATACCGCCGCCTGGACCTCTTCCAGACCCGAAGTATGATCAATGACAGTTAGATTCATAGGTTTTAATCCTAGTTTGGTGTGTTACGTGCCAATGCATTAAAACCCACAAATGCCCAGTTCTTAAGAGAAAACTATTCGGACTAAATTCTATAGCAAGTCTGATCTGCTAAGTGGTCGGCTTTGTTGTGCAAAGATCATGGCGGCATGCTCGCGAACTATGAAAGTCCTTTGGCATCTTTTTGGATTGCTGATTGTCGCTGTACTGTTCAGGTCTGTCAGTTCTTGAATTGATGGCTTTTAGACACCCCAGCAAGGACTAAGTGTTCTTCTGTGGACAATCTCGATTGTTGAGACAATTTGTTTGATAGCTAGGTACTGAAAAAACTGTGTTACTGTTCTCTTTTTTTGGATACTATTTTGGGATATTTGGAAGAACATTTGCTATGTGTTTAGCTAGTGGTTGGGGAGACTCGTCGTTGGGACAACTAAAACATCAGAGGACATGAACATCTTTTGTTCACTGTTCTGTTGTTCAGCTGACCTATTCTTGCTACCTGTGTGCCTCATCTGTCAACTGGTTAATTAGTGCCACCTGTGTGCTTTATCACCTAGGATCATTCAAGATTCGACAGCTATCCATGTTTGGATGCAGTCTGCTAGAGGCTGAATAAGAAACAGCATCTCTTTTATCTTAATAACTAAATTGTGCTGTTGATAGTAACAGTGGATTTAATCCAGATGTGCTCTAAACCATCCAGTTAGCAACTTAATTTGCGCAAATACACAATGTGCCCCTTTTCCCCATAAAATATTCTAGTGCATTAACGATAGTACCAAAAACTGATGGATTAGTCTTCTTTCTTAACTTGCGGACTTAATTTGGAATATCGTGGTTATTTGATGTACTGCAGTTCTTAACTGGATTCTGTTAAGCTTTTGGGAGGAGGTGTGTAGCAAATGGGTTCTACTCATTTAATTCACCAGTAGTCTCACTATTCCTGCAGGCAAACTGCCAGTGTCTACCTCTTAATATAAGGATGCTGTTGCACAGTTAGGGTGAGTTGCTGGGCTGATTACATGTGGACACATGAGCACATGCATGTGTATATTAGACTACGCTTCTGTACTGTTCTGTGCTGTCCGATATCTGTCACAGTAGGGACTCTTCGGGGATTGATGCTGACTTGGAGTTGCCCTTATAATGTGAGTGGGAATTTGTAGTGTCTGGGGATTTCACTGTATTATACATTACAGGCACATCTGCCCTAAAGAACAGTTCTGCTCTACTTCAGCCTGGAGGACCCAGTGAAGTAATAATCTGATGGACAAACTTGTACCCCTAAGTTTGAATTTGCAGACTGCAGTATCCCAGGTACACACCTTTTGGCATTTCAAGATGTCTCATATTATCCGTGCTAAGCTCAGAATCGGATTCCAAGCCTTTTCTCATTCGTATTGCTCCACAGTGGAAGGATCAAAGGCCTTCCTAAACAATAGGGCAATTAACAATGCTTGACATTCAATACAATAAGAGTGTTTAGTAAACTGCAGGTTTGGGAGTGGGTGTGGTGAAATGAGGCTTATTGCACAGCTCAAAACACCACTTTCCAAGATAAAATGTGTGTAAATTGTTTTTACTAGGATGCTTTGTTTTACACATGACATGGATTAATAGTAACACCACCAACATAAATGTGACCGGTGTGCTGTTTTTCAGAGACGGTCAATCTGTGGATGGATGTTTGCTTCTGCCATCCTCAGGTTGTGGTCCACATCCAGTCTTGAACGGTATTCCGTCTTTAATACCGCAAGTGCTGAGAACCCAATCTCACATAAATAGGACGAGCTGAAAGGCAAGAGAGTTTTGATAGCCGTTTCTCCCAAAGTGTGGGTTGAGTAGTGTGCTCGTGGGACTGCAGGGTGAGGTACAGGGTCAACAGCGCAAGTGCATTGTGAGTGCAGAGTAATCACTGTGAGTGGAGGGTAAGTAGGTGAATGGTGTGAGAACAAGGTGATCAGTGGGAGTGCAGGGTGAGCGGGTGAATGGTGTGAGTGCATGGTGATCAGTGTGAGCACATTGTGATCGCTGTGAGAGCAGAGTGATCACTGTGAGTGGAGGGTAAGTGGGTGAATGATGTGAGTGCAATTGGATCAGTGTGAGTGCTGGGTGAGAGTGAAGGATGAGAATGAGGAGTGAATGGTCTGAATGCATGGTGCATTCCCAGACACCTGAAGTAACTCCGCATAGGGTTTCATAGGCAGCATAGGGTTTCAAATGTGTTAAACTATTGCTATTATGGCAGTAACCAGGGATCAGGGTGGAGGGAATTAATAATGTGCTGATCCCTCAACAAACTCCAGTCTTATAACTAGGGTTACCAGCTCATTATTTTGATATCTCAGATAGGATAAAATAAGCAGTCACCTAAAGCTGTATTTTCAGCACTTGTCTGTGCATACTTTGAACAGCAAATATAAATAGAAAGAGCTTTTAATTGTTTTCTAGAGCTGCATGAAAGATCCATGACTGATAATAAAAGGGAACAAAGATGGAAAAATCACATTACAAATGAATCAACAAAAAGAAGGGGGAACCGGGAGCTCGTTAACATTACAAATGAATACATACTTCTTATTTATAATCATATTAGGCAATTTGCAAGCTGTTTAAACAACACATGGCTGGCTGGCATTTTGCGCGCCTGCCTGTGTAATTTAAAAAAAAACTTTCAGGGACGTTTTAAGGATTTTGGGGCTTGTGGGCCAAATGTATTTTTGGGGCCTCTGTTCGGACCAGCTTTGATTTTATGATCCAATCTCAGCTCTTTCATGCCTTCTTTTGTCAAATACTAAATGTGTGTACATCGGATATTCAGGGAGAGTGATGCGTGTTTTCAGTATGTAACAGCAGTTCTCCAGTATTAGGGGTGTCTTTCATAGATTCACATGCTTGAATATTCCCCGTCGTCGAAGTGGGAGTCCCACGGTACATAAAATAGCAGTAATATATGCATATATAAGTAAAAGTATTATAATTGTATAAATACATATATATAAAAATACAGTAAAATATCCAGAAAACGCAAAAGTACCATAGAACAGAATAGGCCCATAGAAAGCCTAAGAGACCTTTTGACTCAAGTCAAATTAATGATCAGGAAGGGTGCTGTTGAGGTAGTACCACAAGGCCAGATGGGCAAAGGATTTTACTCCCGCTTTTTTCTAGTCAAGAAAAAATCAGGGGAATGGCGCCCAATTTTGGATCTTGAGCTTTAAACAAATTCATCCCGTCCAAAACTTTTCAAATGTTAACCCTGCTCCAGATTCTACATTACCTCAATCCCAAAGAGTTCTTCTCCACGATCGACCTCCAGGACGCATATTTTCATGTTCCGATCCACCCCAGGCACATAAAATATCTTCGTTTTACAGTTGGACACCTACACTTCCAGTTCAGAGTCCTGCCGTTCGGCCTCCGTTCAGCACCGAGGGTCTTTACCAAGATCATGGCCCCGGTAGCTGCTTTTCTGCGCCTGCAAGGCATACAGTTTTATCCATACCTGGACGATTGTCTCATAAAGGCTCCGCACCTCCAACTGGCAATCCAGCATACTCAGTCTTGCATCTCCCGGTTTCAAGACTTGGGCCTTTCCATCAACTGCCAGAAGTTACACTTACGCCCGTCTCAGCAGTGAGATTTTCTAGGAGCCTCTCTAGATTCTCAGCTGGCAATGGTTTTTGTCTCCCAGGAAAGATAAGACCGTATGCTCCAGATGGTACGGTCCCTGCAGGCAAAACTGTACGTTTCAGTCCGGATGTTGAAATCATTCCCCGGCATGGCTTCCTCTGCCATACAGTTGATTCCCCACTGCAGACTACATATGAGGGTCGTCCAAGAGGAGTTAGACAAGCAGTGGAAACAGATTTCAGGATCATTTAACAGGATCCTTCTCACGCCCCGCATTCAGGAAGCTCTGGAGTGGTGGGCTCACCCTCCAAACATTTCAAAAGGTTGGTCTTTTCAAGACGATGTTCCAAATCTGACGCTTACAACCGATGCGTCCCTGGATGGCTGGGGAGAGCATCTCGAAGATCCGTCAGTACAGGGGAAATGGACTGCGATCCAACGCACTTGGCATATAAACCGCCTAGAGCTTCTGGCGATCTTCCTTGCCCTGAAGTCTTTCCAACGGATCGTTCAAGGTCAATCTCTGCTGGTGAGGACAGACAACACTACCAGCATGCATTACCTGAACAAGCAGGGCGGCACAAGGTCCCTTTTGCTTTCCCAACAAGCACAGGAGATATGGAATTGGGCGATTAGTCATAAAGTTCATCTCACAGCCATCCATGTGCCGGGTGCTTCCAATGTTCTGACGGATTCGCTCAGCAGGTCTTTCTCGGACAACCACGAGTGAGAACTCAATCAACCAACTCTCGAGTTCATTTTCCACCAGTGGGGCCAGCCGCAGATGGATCTATTTGCGACTATCACCAACAGGAAATGCCAACGCTTTGCAAGTCTTCATCCCCACAGAGAGTCGAGCGGAAATGCATTTTCGATCAGCTGGTTGAACGCATTCAGCTACGCTCTCCCTCCACTTCCTCTGATTCCGCGCTTGTTGCACAGGATGAGGCTTCAACCCTGCCACATCATCCTGATAGCACTCAAGTGGCCGCGGCGCCCATGGTTCTGGGACCTGCTCTTGTTCTTCCAGAACGAGCCAATTCCGCTTCATCCACTGCCTCACCTCCTCACGATGCAGCAGGGACAGATTTGCCATCCGGATCCAGCATACCTCCAGCTCCATGCCTGGAACCTGAACACCATGAATTTGCGCGTCTGACGATAGACGCTGACTGTAGAGAGGTGTTGGCGCACGCCCGTGCTCCTTCCACCATTAAAACCTATCAGTTGAAGTGGAAGCGTTTCTGTGTCTGGTGCCACACCAAGGCCTTGGATCCGATGACCGCCAAACCAGAACAGATCCTGCCTTTCTTCCTATCCCTTGCAAAGTCAGGACTTTCCCACTCCACTCTGAAGGTCTTTCTGGCGGCTCTCTCCCGCTTCCGCCATGATGGTTCTACCTCACTGTATTCGTCTAGAATCATTCAACAGTTTTTCAAAGGCCTCTTTCGTATGTTTCCACCCATTCGGCGTCCTCCGCCTGCTTGGCGCTTAAATCTGGTTTTGTCTCAGCTCCTCCTACCTCCTTTTGAACCCATCCATTCAGCAAGCTTAAAATTCCTCACGTGGAAAGTTGCCCTATTGCTCACCTTGACGTCATCTAGGCGTGTCAGTGACATTCAGGCATTCACAATTCAGCCTCTTTTTCTCCAGTTCTCAAAAGAGGCTGTTACACTACATTCTAATCCCAAATTTATTCCGAAAGTTCCCAGTGATTTTCATCTCAATGAACCAGTCATTTTAAAAACTTTCTTTCCTGATCCACAAACTCCTGCGGAACGTTCATTACATTCCCTGGATTTGAAACGTTGTCTTAAGTTTTACATTCAGCGCACTGCATCCATCAGGAAATCTGATCAACTGTTCGTAGCCTATGGCCCGATCTGCAAATGACAACCTGTCACCAAACAAACTATTACTAGGTGGATTTGTTCCACCATTACCTTTTGTCACCAACGGGCTGGCAAGCCTCTTCCAGCTCCAGTACGTGCTCATTCAACCAGAGCTGTGTTAGCCTCTACTGCCCTTTTTGCGGGGGTACCTCTGCGACACATCTGCAGAGCTGCTACGTGGTCGAGCAGCCATACTTTTACGAAGCACTACTGTCTGCAGTCAACAGACGCCACCGATGCAGCAGTAGGACAAGCGGTGCTGCGGAATCTTTTCCATTAAAGGTGAGCCTCTGTTGCTACCCGCCTCCTGTCATAAAGGTTATCTCTCTTTAATATGATATGTCTATTATATACTTGAAATTACTGTTACCTTTATGACTTTTATGATGATTACTGCTTTCTACTCTTATTCAAGCATGTGAATCTATGAAAGACACCCCTAATACTGGAGAAGAACATAAGTTACTTACCTGTAAACTGTTGTTCTCCAGTATTGGTGTCTTTCATAGATTCACATGTGACCCTCCCGTCCTCCCCTCAGAGGCTCTTTTATCCTCAGGCACTTTTGGTTACTCTGTGCTACGAAAACCTGAGGCCTTGGGCTTCTGAGGAGAAGGTTCTAGAGGGAGCTACAGCCTGATTGGCTGGAATTTAGACCAAAACATAATGACACTGATATGTTGAGTTTCTCCCTTAGGCTTTCTATGGGCCTATTCTGTTCTATGGTACTTTTGAGTTTTCTGGATATTTTACTGTATTTTATATATGTATATGTATTTATATAATTATAATACTTTTACTTATATATGCATATATTACTGCTATTTTATGTACCGTGGGACTCCCACATCGACGACTGGGAATATTCAAGCATGTGAATCTATGAAAGACACCAATACTGGAGAACCACAGTTTACAGGTAAGTAACTTATGTTCTTCACTAATATTACTGCAAATAATAGATCACACCCTACTATTTCTCATATGTGAGGTCCTGTATTGATGTAAAATAAACTTTTTATATGGATGTCGCATGACGTGTAAACACATTTTGTCTGCAAAATGTCTGTAATAGACTTTTACACATTAAAAAGGAATGGTTGAAAAACGCTATTTACAACATTGTGTTTCAAGGTCATGTGGCAAGACTGTAGAACAGAGCTGGCTCTTTCAAACTTCCCCGGAGTCCTCCAAGAAGACTTGCAGGGAACAAAGGTCAGATTGGCGTGGAGTGCGCGCGCCCCCTACAGATTGAAGAACACTGCTCTATTGGATCGTTTCAAAGGGAACAGAGCGAACGTAGAGTAAGGTTAGAGCTTGTGTTTAGCTTTAGGGATATTACCAATTTGAAAAGTGCAGTGCAAAAAGAAGAAAAGTGCATAATTAAAATAGGATTCTCAAGAGAAAACATTTTTTGTCTTTTTAATACTCTCAATTGTGTTCCTAAGTAAAAACCAGTGCAGAAAGAAAGCAGTTCAAAAAATTCACAGCTCATAAATGGTCAACATGTTTCAGCCAATGGGACAACTGTCCCCGGCTTTCTTCAGGACCTCACCATCAATTTCTTCGCAACTGCATTGTTTTATAACGTGAAAAAATATATATTCCATTTATACATGCAATTTGGGTTTAGTATACCCTTGTTGTTTTATGCTGATAACAATAAGGTTACAACTAGTCCTCGCACTCTACGGGTGAGCTTCTTTGAGTTTGCATACCATTGTGATGTTCTCTCTTTGTATAAAGCTGCCTTTTGATTAGGAAGTCTAGATGCACTTAGACTGAAGTTGTAACTTTATTGTTTTACAGAAGTCCTACACATCTTGTAGATACAGAGGATCAGCATAAAACAATAAGAATACCTTTGGAGCAGGCTGGGTTTAGAGCTGGTCTCTTTGGATAACATAACGGTAATCCATCTCGTATTGGAAAAATGCGTGAAACAATGAGGGATGCCATTCTACGTGCCCTTTATAGATTTTGTTCAACTGTTTTCGACCACAGGGACAGGCCAGCCCTTAGGGAACAGTTGAGTGCTTTGGCGATACCAGTGTGTCTCCTAAAACTCATCATTGCTCTCCACACAGCTACCTGGTGTCATGTCATGATAGGAGGCAGGCGGGGTATGGCTTTGAAAATCCCAACCAGAAATGGTTTGAAGCCGGAATGCCTATTGGATCCTCTGCTTTTTGTCACTTTATATGGTGGACCTGTCCAATGTGCTGAGCAAGGTTGACTGTGATGCCCCCAAACTAGGCTCTTATCCTTTAGGAACTCTCCTTTAAGTGGACTATATTGTCCAGTCAAACATGACTCCTAAAGACCTCCCAGGTCATATTCAAGTTGCTTTGTATCACCAATAAAGGGATACATGAAACAGGACCGCTCCTCATCTGGAATAAATTTACAAAATACACTCACCATAGGAACCTTCGCTCTAGATTGGCACTTCACCTCAAAATCCCTCCATACAATAAAAATACCGTAGGTGGCACATCATTCTCTGTTCAGGTAGCCAAACTATGGAACTCGTTATCCTGAAACATAAGATCCATGGATAACCACCTTACCTTCAGAAGACTACTCAAGAGTTGGCTCTTCCCCACATAACCACCATACTGAAACATAAATATATGGCATATCCCTCTGTATATAGCATTTATTTGGACTATATACGTGTACCTACATATGTGTATTGCTTTTCATAAAAGTGTATAATGTTTATAAATATATAAATATTCTGTAGTTCTACTTAAAATATGTGCATAATATAATATTTTATGTTTAACATGTATATAGGTGACTGCTTAACTAAAGTAAATCTTATCATAACTATCTACAACTGATTCACTATTGAATTATAAAAAACAGAATTATATAAAAACAAATGCACTTAAAGTACAGCAACACTTGAAAGTCTGAGTTTATTACATACAACTTAAATGTATATATATTCCCTTCCTTATAAATATATAATTTCCATGTTCTTATGTATCTTTATATGTATTACTTTACTTCTAATTCAGCATCTGCGATGCACTACCTTATATCTCATCCAAAACCTCTCTCATTATAATCTCTACCTCCACACTGACTTATCTCAATACTCATTCTACTACTGTGAACCCCAAAATAACGCTTTCCCTCCACTACCCCTCCTAGGATCCTCTCATACCTCATTTACTATTAAGATCTCCAAAACAAGCCTTTAAAAACCATTCCCCCAGACTCCCCAGTCCCCCCAACCTTCCCTTTACTCATCCTTAACCTCCACATACTGCTATGAGTGCCACAAAAAAAAACTTTCTTGGCCTTTCCTCTCTTCTATCCCTACACTATCCTTTCAATCCAACTAACAGACTAACGTGTCCCTGATCAAATTAATTTAATTTTTCACTATACTAATTCCCCTCTAATCCTATTTGGGTTCCGAAGTAGCATGCGACCCTACGAATAGCGCCTCAACACCTCATCAGGGGTACCAAGTGCTCTATAAATGCAAAACCTTCCCTGTCTTATTCTTCCACTATCCTTTTCAATCCAAATAAACTTGCTTGTCCAATGCTCAAATTAATTTCATATCTCCCTATACTAATTCATCACTAATCCTTTTTGGGGTTCAGAGGAGCGTGCTATTTGCCAAAAAAGTTCTGCAACGCCTCATCAGGGGTAGTAAGCGCTATGTAAATAAAATTAGAGCAGCTCCCCAGAACCATATCGATATGGGTAACCCTAGATTTTGGCTCTGGAGCATTGGAACTCCTTCTGGTTGGTCCTACGGCTACATTTTGTTGCCCGATGAGTGTGAAGAAAGACTGATGTGTTTAGTTTGAAAATGCTTTCTTGACAATACTGGTGACAATGTTGAAATACATAATGAATGCTTTTGAAAACTGTTATTGCTCCCAGTAATTCCAATGGTGTTACATAGACAGAGTATAATGTAGTTATTGTTATTATTGTGGTGACATCCTTACAAAGACAGTAAGCCTGCCTTATATATACCAACAACCCAAAAAAGATTGTTTTTTCATCTGGTATAGGTAAGTGGGTATTCCGATTATATTGCTCCGAACCCACTATGTGTGTAGTGTGATATGAGAGTGTCAACAAAGGTACTTCCATCTACCTGAATGTATTTAGTAATGAGGTGTAATAAATGTGCTTTTCCTTTATAACAGAGAGCACTGACTGGACAATTGGAGTGTTGTTGCATGCCAGCAATTTGGGATTTCTAGTCCACACCACCTCCCCTGCCTAGGTAGGCCTTGGACTGCTCTGCTTTGCTATCATGAGTCAAGTTCTGCAACGTGGTACTTCGATCCCAGTAAAAAGGCAATTGCTGACTAATTATTTGGGAAGGACTCCTATCCTTCTAAGAACCCAGTTTTTTACAGGGTAGAAGAAGACTGCTTTTATGTTGTTAAAGCATTCATTAGCCTGGTTCTTGGATGAGGTCAATTTGTTAAGCAATGTGAATTTTGCTTAGAATAGTAACTATTTGTGGCTGCATCTTCTGCCCTTAAGTATTGTGTGTATGTCCTCGGAAGGGGGTTTCCTTCATTTACTTTCCACTGCTGCTGGGTTTTGACTTTGCCTGCTCACTGGACCCAAGTGCAAGTGGGAATTTTAACTGCTATTTTCAATCTGGCGAGAGAAAGCACAATAGTGTCAGTCAGATTGGCTTGCATACTTAAATGGAAAGGCGTGGGAGCTGTGCTTGACATTTAATGAAACAACCATGTCTCTGGAAGCTTTAAGATTTAAGTTTGTAAGGTCTTTATGGGTTTCAAGGTTTTTCTGGATGATGAGCTTAGATACAAGTGGAATGAGGGGTGCAACAAGACACAAACTTCGGGGGGTGGGCTAACACTGCCAGTCAGGGCTGGCCTTAACACTGGTCACAGGTGCTGCATCAGTCTGTTTTAGCGTCCCCATCTTCTCCTTCTCCATGAATTCCCTCACTACCACTCACCAATGATGCACTATATCTCTCTATAGCACCTTTCTGACAAACACTTCAGTGTTCTGCATGGTACTCGTTCTTTGTAGCAGGCACATTAACCCTCTGCACTGTGTGGGTGGCAGGAGTGCCCTTATGAGTGCACGGTGAGTGATGCGTGTGAGAGTAGGGTAAGAGGAGTGACTGCAGGGTGAGTGAGGTGGTCATATAAATTTGGGTGTGGATGTAAGTGCAGAGTGGGACGAAAGAATGCATGGTTAGTGATGGACTTGTTTGAGTGGGTTGTGTGATGGAAAAATGCATGCCTTAACCACGTGGTCTAAACCCCATCCTCACCTTTACCACACCATTTTGGGGTAAAGACATGTTTGGCAAATGGGCATGTGTGGAAAAGATCACACTCCTGCCCCTCTGTCCTAAACCCTAAAGACACCCTAAGCTTAAAAGCACTACTTCCCGCCTGCCCTAACCCAACTGCCCTCTCTTCCTGAAAACTGCCCCTACCTTGAGCACTACAACTCAGCTCCCTTAAATCTACTCTGACCCAAACGCCCTACCTGAGCCCTAAAACAAGCCCTACCCCCTAAATCCTAACCCCATCTTACCCAGCCCAACTGCCCCTCAGCCTTGCAACTGCCCCTTTCCTGTCCCCTGCCCTGAGCACTAAAACTCCTTCCCCCCCAGTCCTGAAAACTACCCTAACCCCCCTCACCCACACAGTCTTGAAAACTACCCCCACCCCCTCAAAACCCATCTTACCTCCCCTCCTCGTCTCAATACTTCCCCTTCCCGCACCAGCAGCAACTAGACTGCGCATATGCCTTAACCACGAATATACGTGGTAAGGCGTATTCATGTCTTATTCGTGCATTTCCACCTGCGTGGTTCAGCCCCACATAGCTCATGCTTCGGGGTTTAGGCTGTTTCCCGTTTGAGTGAGATTGCAGATTGAGCAGTGAGGGGGACAGGTGAGTGAAGTGTCACATGAGTGCAGGGTGAGTAGTGTGCTCTTGTGACTGCAGGGTGAGGTACAGGGTGAACAGCACGAGTGCATTTTGAGTGCAGAGTGATCACTGTGAGTGCAGAGTGATCACTGTGAGTGCAGAGTGTTCACTGTGAGTGCAGAGTGAGCGTGAAAGTGAAGGGCGAGAATGAGGAGGGAGTTGTCTGAATCCAGGGTGCATTCCCGACACTTGAAGTAACTCCTCATGCTATTGACGACGGCGTAGGGTTTCACATATAAACTAAACTATTCTATTATGGCATTAATCCGGGATCAAGGGTGGGGGAAATAATGTGCTGATCCTGCAACAAACTTCCAGTCTTATGATTAGGGTTGCCAGCTCATTATTTTGTTGTCCCAGACTGTTCAAAAATAAACAGTCACCTAAAGCTGTA
The DNA here is from genome assembly GCF_964263255.1 of Lissotriton vulgaris. Lineage (NCBI taxonomy): Eukaryota > Metazoa > Chordata > Amphibia > Caudata > Salamandridae > Lissotriton > Lissotriton vulgaris. The sequence goes on from NC_141685.1 coordinate 262,837,415, forward strand.
TTTTCAGCACTTACCTGTGCATATTTCGAACAGCAAATCCAAATAGAAAGCACTTATAATTGTGATCTAGAGCTGCCTGAATGTTCCATGACTGATAACTAAGGGGAACCAATCCCAAAAAGTCACATTACAAATGAATACATATATTTTTATTTATAAGCCTATTTAGTGGAAGACCAAGTCTTTGCAGGCTCTTTAATCACATGGCTGGCATTTTTCTTCTGGCAACCCTACTTTATTTTCCTTTTCATAAAATGCATTGTCACACTACGGCAGTAAATGTAAAATACAAATGTAAGAAATAGGCAGAGTGGAGGCCCAGGGGGTACTGGAACCAGAAAAGCCCAGCCCACAGCAGCTCGAGCTGCAGCAGCCCCAGCTAAGACACTCGATGGGGGCAGGGAGATGAAGCCCTTTTAGCCCAATGGGCGTTGTGCGCCTGAGTGGAGTATTCTGTAGAAAGAACCGGAGATAGAAGTGACCTTACTATTCCACTGGAAAGGGATATTGTGTTGTCTTCTTTGTCTAACAATGATTAAGTCAGTGATGGAACCTTTCATTGTGCATATATTCTGCGCAATGTTATTTGAACAGCTTTGTGTTGCAGTGTTATCGTTTCCTTTGTTCTGTTCCAAATTAAAATTACAGACCGCATATCATGGCTGGGGTTGGCTTGTAAACTTCGTCATCAAAACATGCAGAAGATCACCTGTAAAAGCTTTGTCATTTCCCTGGATGGTGGTAATTGTTGTTTGTTCAAGATTGTGTAACCGTGTTAATCAGGATTTTCATAATGATGTCATGGTGCGGCAAGTTGTCCTCATTTGTCGGGAGATGGAAATGCCTATAGATGTTATCCAATTAGGGGCCTTTACTTGACTATTTGGGCTATAGATATAAGCAACTGGTTAAAGGAAACCAGAGCAGGATCCTTGTCTCCTTCTGCACACAAGAATTCCAAATAAGGCATATTTTGTATGTGTTGTATTTTTCTATTACCACAGTAGGGAGAGGTTCTATTAAATAATGGTTTGAAACACAACAGTTAGGAACCTGTCTTTAAGAATGTCCATGACACAGACAGGCACTTATTTTGGGCAGAAACATGTTGACAGCCAGACCATGGTGGTCCCAAACCGCAACTCCTGCTGGTTAATTTCTGATTTTAATTTTGTGCAAGGGAGGTATTAAACTTGAGGTCCCTGAAGAGTTCTCACTTTTAAGGAGTCTTTGGGAGAAATAAGTCGCTTGTTGACTGATTTGAAATCCAAGCTTGGATCGTTGTGGAGTAGAACACTGTACTATAATACCGTCACAGAGCTCTGAAAGAAACCCACCTTATTCCAACGAATAGAGGTCACAATGAGGAGAAACTGGATGAAAAAGCATGCCCATTTTACTGGGTGAGGGTTTTCGTCCTTTTAGCATAGTGTTAGATGCTTCTCAAGAGCCGCATGGAGCAAAAAAGAGGTTATCCTATGACCTAAAATTTGAGGACTGTCAATAATATGTGGTTTATGCTTTTTTTCCTGAGATCAATGTCCATAATGAGGCATTCAAAGTATGAGAATGAGCTTTGACAATTTGGATGTTCTTTATAGAGGAGAACTACCTTATCTAGTAATCTTTATAAAGAATGCCTTATTGGCAACGGGATGAACAATAGGTTGAATGCTGAGTGAAGCCATGTCTGAGTGAGAGAGAGGTGCTCGTAGTGTAGCAGGGGTGAGAGTGCAGTAGGGATGGACGACTAGCAGTTAATCGGGGTGCACTTCAGATGAGTGGTTATTGTGGTGCAGCTAGACATTGGGTGGTGAGGTTGCCAATAAGGTTGCTGGGCATACTGATCTCAGATTGACTCTGTGGCATCTGGCCCGTTGTATTGTCTGGATCTGAAAGAATACCATAAGGAATGTAACAGTGTTGTGAGACTCACACAAGAGCAAGTGACATGTAGCTATGGTTTTTTTAATGGCATACGCAAGTCTCTTGTGAGAGACACTGGTGAATTTGGATATAGGATTGCGATGCAGAGGTCATGGGCTGAGATGTACAGTTTGAGGATGTGGAGTGTACTTCTGGTGATGTCCTGTTTAGAGTCGTTAGGTGCAATGTTCTGTGAATTTAGAGGGGTTTTCATGCCAATTGGGATCGGCATTTAAGATTGAAAGGTTTTTCCCAGATGGTTGTTTTCTTGATCTGGAAGCTGTTGTGATAGGCTGGGGAGGTTGGACCCCTGGGTTTGGCAGGCTCAGCCAGATTAAAATTTCCCTCAAGGGGGTAGTATTATGAAGGCAGTTGTCAAAGTATCAATGGTAGATCTTTATTTTTGTTAAATAATATGTTTATGGATTTTAGATAGGCGTCCAATTAGAACAGACAAGTGCTTCTTTCAGGTTCTATAAGGAGTCGGAAAAGGGTGTGAAAATTTACCAGTTTAGATCCATGGATTGTACCATTATTTTGGCGTTTTTATAGAGATTGAAATTTACTAGCAATAGACTGTTTTTTTCCGTAGGATATGAAGCAGCAAGTGTGGTCCATGTGTAGTCCTTTGTAAACGGCTGCTGTAAAAAAGAAAGAAAACAAGCACTGGCGTTGCCAATAGGTCTCGCAGTAGGAAAGTTGGAGCTATTACAATTGCAAATAACAATGCCTTTTATTTTTGTTTTCATTTTAAAAACATAAAGGGGTTTGTCATTTACAAAACCAATAGCTCCAACTTTCCTACTGCGAGACCTATTGGCAACGCCAGTGCTTGTTTTATTTATGTGTTGGTTTTGAAAATAGCAAAATTAATAGCTTTGTCAGTTACAATGTCAATAGTTTTAACTTTCGCAAATGTGACACCTATAGCATTTGTAATGCAATGTGTGTTGTATTTACGTGACTTAGATGTATTGATATTACAAATAATGGCTTTTAATTTTGTAAATAATTAATACTGGGTGGGTCGGGGGCAACTCAGACAACGAGAAGGAGACAGCACGGATAATTGGAGGGTGAGGCATGCGAGGGAAGAGGCTACACGGACAACGGGAGGGAATGGGGTGGGAAGCAACAAGCAACAAGGACAGCAGGGAGGGGGTATGTGGGGGGAGAAGCCAGGGCTCGAGTCGGGGTACCACGTGAGTGGACGGCGTCCCCCCACTTATTTTACCAGGAGCTCAATTACTGGAGCAAATGGAGCCACACATTCACTCTTTGGCCTCTCTGGGTCGAGATCAGAGCTCATTCAGAATGCTGCTCATGCGCTGTCTTCTCTGATGCAATCGCATCTAAGGGGTGAGCGAGGGGAGGCAATGAGTCTGATGGTGCACGCCACCTTTTGTAATGTCACTTGCTGTTGTGACGTCAGCGTCCCCCCACTTTTTTTTTTTTAGAAGTTGCGCCCTGGGAGAAGCAAAACGGACACGAGAGGCGTGAGGAATGGGGGTGAAGAAGCAACAACAATGAATGTATGAAAAATAGTACACAATGGAGCAATCAGTACTTGGTCTGTTCTCCAAAAGAAAGAAGAGGAAGTGAATCCTGCACGTGCTGTCCAATTGGAAGGCAATACCAAAGGGGATGATGGCAGGCAGCAAATCAGAGAGACTATGACGCCCACAAAGTGTAAGCATTGGGTGTGCTCCAAGCCCCTAGTAGAAAACACTTTCTCTCGTGAGTGAGAGCACATGCACAGTTGTAGGCAAGATCAAAAAAGGAAAACAAATCCTATAACATGGCTGGTCACATCATTGACTAGGTGCACGCACCAAGCATGCGCAAGCGTCCGAAATGACATGTGTTTTGAAAAAAATGTTTGTTTGCCTACCCTTGTTGGAAACAGAAAGCTAAAAACGAAAAAGCGATACGAGGGAATACGGAGGGTGTGGGTGAAGGAAGAAAATGGAGACAGAGGAAGGTGGGGGTGCAAATGGACCAGCAAGCTCAGCTTGAAGCTGGAAGGAGACGCACATGGGTGAAAACGCAAAGCATGGTATAATCACACAAGGGCATCAAGGAGGATGGCAGTGGAGGTAAACAGAGGCAGCAAAATAGCAACATGAGCGAGCACGGTGCAAAGGGAGAAGTACACGACGGAGATGCTGAAAAATACACAGTCTCGTGAGAAAGTAAACAAATAGTAAAAAGCAGTGCCTAAAAAGAAACAGTTGAAAGACACAAATACTATGCCCATGCTCAGGGGAATTGTACAAACACAAGAAAAGCCCACACATGCTAACAAATAAGAAGCAAGCAAATGAGTGACAATGAAGCCTACCAATTGTAAGTAATGGGTGGGCTGTAAGGCCACTGTAAGCTACAGTGCGTGCACTGTCTAGTAGCTGAGACCTAAAAATGCCAATGCCAAAGAGATCATGGGGGTAAATATGCAAAATGTGGCCAACATGTGCAAATGCGTAGTAACCAAATTTTGAGGGTATAGCTGTCCAGAGTGTCAGTGCTCTATTGGTCCCTTAATGGTCATGCAGTAAATCCGGTGCATCTATGCTCCTTCACAGCAGAAAACGCGCAAGGATAATGGTCTGCTGAAGTCTAGAGTATGCCCCTATCTTCAGCCCGGTGATGCCCAAAGACATGAAGCTGGCACTTTGAAGATCCATCATCAATATTTTAAAATATTTATTGCTAACCCTTTACAAGGTACAAAAAAGTATTGTGCAATAGTGATCATGCTGACCTTGAGCTCTGCTATCACTCAGAGGACAAGATTGACACCGGTGAGATGTCTGCTTGATCTTCAGTCGATCAGTAGACAGAACACAGAAAATCAGATCTTGGAGCTGCATAGGTAGTCTGTACACTTTTAAATCAGAGATTTGCTTCTAGTAGGACACAAGTGTATGCCACAACCTCACACTCCTTTTCAATGACTTCCACTATATCAGACCATGGCCTTTACCTGGCCATGACGTACCATTGCTGTACCTTGGCCAATTTACAATACTAATTCTAGTTCTAAACAATTTGGGAGTTAAAGTTACTTTAAGGTAATGGCACGTACCGGTCATTCTCACAGTTGATTAAATGATCCATGTAATGGTACTGAGGAAATGGAGGTGTACCACTGGGACACATCACATGCACAGTTTAGGTTCAAATGCGCATCCAAAAATATTTTTTGTAAATGACCCACATTTTTAAAATAAAAATCACATCGCCACCAGTGGCAAACCCATTTGTGCAGAGTAAAGGTTTAGAGAACTGATCCCAGAGAGTTTAAAGATCGAATCCAGGTAGCAAGATGTCACCATCATCTAACAACAGACGTGGCGTAATTTCTGGCTTTGGCCAATATGTCATATAGGCAGATGTTGACCTGTATAAAAAATGAGATTACATTCAGTAGTACAATGAATGAGAGTTGTTCTCCAGAAAAATTACTTGAGAAGATAGAATGATAGATGCAGACTGGGGAGGTGTGTCTGTTCAACAGTCAAGACTGGCTCTGCATGGCAAGTTTATTAATGTTTAGCGCAACACAGTGCAACAAGAAAGTTCTAGCACTGCACAAGGGGAGCCATGTCAAGCCATTTTTATTCAAAATGCCCTGCTGCTGCTGTCACCCCCTGTGCCTGGTGCGCTAACAGGCTGCCAAGCATCACGCACAACCTTTGCTTTTGAGTGTGTGATGTCTAGTATAGGATTTGTACTGGAAGCATAATCTTCCACTCCAAAGCGTAATCCATTTCACACATTGGATGTGTGCTCTATGAAGATGTGCACATAAATTCCACGAGATTGTTTGAGAAATAAAAACATTTCTCCAGATTAGCGCCTGCTTCAAGGAGGCGTTACTTTGCATGACTCTTTGCTGGCGCAAGGTATTCGAAAACCTGTCATTTGATTTGAGTGCTGCGCTACCCCTCTGCTGAGTTAACAGAAGTAACTTAATTGTTTGAAAGAGCGCACAGCTCCGTCCTGCGCCTGCGCAGACTCGGTCTGTGCGCCCATCACACCATGGCGCCTGTTAAACCCACACCAGCGAGGGAATGAAAACAACAGCTGTGCGCCGAATGTTCCTCTGCATTCATCTGAGATAGAGGAGCGCTGCTGAGAAACGTGTCTGGAGAAGGGCTCCGTTTCACTGCAAGCGCAAGAGGAACAGAGCGTGTTTGCGGTAGAAATATACCTCTGATGACCTCAGCGCTCCAGCTGCGCCCTCCGAAAGAGGACATCTGATTTTATTATTGGGATCAAAAACTGCATCTACGGCTACGCGCAGGCGGGGCTGAACCTTCCAGACCACCTTGAGATATTAGAAACCTGTAAAAAGCAACAACAATAAATACATTCTGCAACCGGGTCTCTTGGGATACAGGTTTCAGACACCCCACTGGATTAGTCTTTAGTTTGGTGACGTCACTTCAAAGTCTGGCATTGTTAGGTTAAAAACAAAAAGGTTTCCTGCATGCTTGGCGCACAAGTGCGGTTTACATGGAGTACAATAAGTGATATGCACAGAGACTAGCCGTGGTGTCTGCCTGGCAGTGCTTAATTCGAGCCGGTGGTTTCTCGATATTCGTGATCAAGCCTGTTGTGATTTCCCTAGATACAGTGGGCACACACAACCGCAGTTCCACACCAAGACAACCAGTGCCAGTAAGTGGAAGATTAATGTCCTGCCACATCTGCCTCCACTCTCATAGGATAACAAGTATGTGGATCAAAAGAAAAGTGCGATTTAGTGCATGGGGGAGGGGGCATATTTACAAGGTCGGGAGAGAAAATAAAGGAAAAAAAATGAGGCGAGAGTGGAGAAGATAACGAGATAGACGAAAGGAGGGTCTGGCTGGGAGCTGGGAAAGAGGCTAAAAGGGCTGAAAGGGAGGGGAGAATGCACGTAGCACATTCCAATTAAGTCTGGTGGGGGGCGGGGTGGGGAGCAGGCATATGGTGTTTGAGTGAGCAGCCTTTGATGTGCGAGCGAGTGGGAGGGAACAGCAGAGGGCGGAGATGCAGATTGCCTTCAAGGCAGGAGGCAGGCAGAAGGCTCGGGCAAGCTCGTGCATGAGAGCACATGCACTCGTGAAAAACCTCTTTTTTGGGCTCATGGTGAAACTCTTGGTTTCACTGCTATAGACTCGATCTATTCCATTCCTGCGGAATGGAAATAGGCCGAGACCTAAAAAGCAATTGTGACTGAAGGCGATAATAGTGATATGGGTAGGTCATTGTTTGGTGAATAAAGAATTTATTAAGTTATCAAGCTCTTTGTCAAAATAAATGGCAGAGGTATTTGATTTCTAACAAGACATTGTTGTTCCCCGAAGAAGGGAGTTATTCCCGAAATGCATTGGGATTTGCAACAGCAACAACATTGTTTAAAAAAAAAAAGCATTTGCAATGCAATGGGTCTCTCATTAGGAAAGTTTGAGCTATTGGTATTATAAATGACAATTTTTAATTTATGTTTTGGTTTTTGAAAATAGAGAAATTAATAGCTTTGTCATTTACAATGCCAATAGTTATAACTTTTGCAAATGTGACACCAATAGCATTTGTAATGCAATATGTGTTGTATTTACGTGACTTACATGTATTTATATTACAAATAACAATGACTTTTAATTTTTTTTAATAATTAATACTTAAATAAAATTTATTGTAATTTATAATGGCAATAGCTTAAACTTTTGTGAATAACTTTTGTGAAGATTATGTTCAGTGTATGTTATTGTGACGAAAATCCAAGAGCAGAAGTGAAATATTAACATCTTTTTGTTACATTTGTAATAAAGCTTGAAACATTGAGAAAACATATTTGAACCAGCTGTTGAATGGTTGCACAGATTGATGTTGTGGTGGCGCTAAATGATGTTGTGGTGGCGAACGAGGGATGCTGTGGCGTTCAGTAATGCTGTGGTAGCGCATAGTGATGCTGTGGTGCCCCTGAGTGATGCTGTGGTGGTGCCCCTGAGTGATGCTGTGGTGGTGCTGAGTGATGCTGTGTGCTATGCTATGTTTTGATTTGCTATCCTATGTTTTGTTTTGTTATGCTATGTTTTGCTGTTCTATGTTTTGATTTGTTATGCTATGCTATGCAATGTTTTGCTATGCAATGTTTTGCTATGCAATGTTTTGCTATGCAATGTTTTGCTAGGTTTTGCTATGCTATGTTTTGTTATGCTATGCTATGTTTTGTTATGCTATGTTTTGTCATGCTATGTTTTGTTATGTTATGCTATTTATTGTTGTGTTTGGTATGCTATGCTATGTTTTGCTATGCTTTTATATGTTTTGTTTTGCTATGCTATGCTTTGTTGTGTTTTGTTAAGCTATGCTATGTTTTGTTGTGTTTTGCTATGTTTTATGTTTTGTTATGCTATGTTTTGTTATGCAATGCTGTTTTGTTATGCAATGCTATCTTTTGTTATCCAATGCTATGTTTTGTTATGCTATGTTTTGTTATGCTATGTTTTGTTATGCTATGTTTTGTTATGCTATGTTTTGTTATGCTATGTTTTGTTATGCTATGTTTTGTTATGCTATGTTTTGTTATGCTATGTTTTGTTATGCTATCCTATGCTTTGTTTTGCTATCCTATGCTTTGTTTTGCTATCCTATGCTTTGTTTTGCTATCCTATGCTTTGTTTTGCTATCCTATGCTTTGTTTTGCTATCCTATGCTTTGTTTTGCTATCCTATGCTTTGTTTTGCTATCCTATGCTTTGTTTTGCTATCCTATGCTTTGTTTTGCTATCCTATGCTTTGTTATGCTATGCTTTGTTGTGTTTTGTTATGCTATGCTTTGTTTTTTTGTTATGCTATGCTATATTTTGCTATGCTATGTTTTATTATGTATCCTATGTTTTGGTGTGTTTTGCTATGTTTTATGTTGCTATATTTTGTTATGCTATGTTTTGCTATGCTATGCTTTGTTTTGTTAGATTATGCTATGTTTTGTTGTGTTTTGTTATGCTATGTTTATTATACTATGCTATGTTTTTTTTGCTATGCTTTGTTGTGTTTTGTTATGCTATGCTATGTTTTATATGCTATGTTTTCGTGTGTTATGCTATATTTTGTTATGCTATGTTATGCTATGTTTTGTTAGGCTACGCTATGTTTTGTTCTGCTATGTTTTGTTGTGTTTTGTTATGCTATACTATGTTTCTTATACTATGCTATGTTTTGTTTTGCTATGCTTTGTTATGCTATGTTTTGTCATGCTATGCTATGTTTTGTTGTGTTTTGTTATGCTATGCTATGCTTTATTGTGTTTTGCTATTCTGTTTTGTTATGCTATGCTATGTTTTGCTATCCTATGTTTTTTTTGCTATGCTGTGTTTTGTTATGCTATGTGTTGTTATGCTATGCTGGTGTGTGAGGGTGAGGGTGTGTGATTGGGGTGAGGAGGGGTGTGAGGGTGATTGAGGGGGTGTGAGGGTGATTGAAGGGGTGTGAGGGTGATTGAGGGGGTGTGAGGGTGATTGAGGGGGTGTGAGGGTGATTGAGGGGGTGTGAGGGGAGGGTGAGGGGGTGTGAGGGGAGGGTGAGGGGTGTGGGTAGGGTGAGGGGTGTGGGGAGGGGGAAGGTGTGTGAGGGGGGAGGTGGGTGAGGGGGTGTGAGCTGCACCAGGGACTGCTTGGTAAAAAAGAATCGATGTGCTGCTGCTTGAAGTACACAACAATATTCTGGCGGTGCTCAAGTCAAGAGTGACGTCATCTGCCGGCCACCACCAGATCTCACAAGGAGTTGGGACCCTATGGACAGAGAATTACACGGCCACTGTGGCAGAAGAAAACCTGTATGATGCTGGTAGAGGGCACTCGCGTCATCTGTACACATGACATGCTAGAGAGAATACAAATAAAACTGCCTGCCATCTGTTACAGCGCGGCGCACCCATCTCTGGTGCAAGTTCGCGCTGCCGGAGATCATAGGTCTCCGATATACTGTCTGCAATGTAACCGGCGTCCAATGATCGCACACATCAAAGGTCATGCTGCCAGAAACAAATAATACATTTCTATACTATCCACCCTCAGGCGGCTGATGGAAATACACATCTCAGCACAGGGCGATGGTTCATGTTCCCTAAGGGCAGGGTGATACTCCTTATTTGCAGACACATGCATACAGAGACTTCGTCGCTAGGGCTGGGTGGGTTTACAGGATTGGTGAAGGAAGCGTTGTAGTCCAAGGTTTGAGTCTTCTCCAAAACATGTGTTCACTAAGTGAATTTAATTAGTCAGTATATAAATCCACTGAACTGCTCCAGAGTGCCTCCTTTGTCACAGCTTGAAATGCTTGCCGTTATATAAGTGTTTCTGTGCCTTCTTTCTCTCAACAGAGCAAGGCAATGTTTGCATCCCTTTTCGATAAGACTGTTTGGGACACCGGTTGGATTAACGAGGTGATAAAACTCCTTTGTTAAGGAGCATCTAACAGTCTTCCGTAGAAAGAAGCAAATGTGACTGGACAGGGATGCCAATCAACATAATGTAATTACCTTGGATTATTGCCCCATAAATTAAAACATTTAATGCACATGACACAGCATTAGCATATGCAACGGAACAATGCAATTAAAACCTCATGATAAATTTGTAAGAAGCTACACCAAAAGCATTTTCTTGCAAATGTCGCCCACTGTGCATGAAAAATTAGGCTGAAGGCTATCATAACTAACTATTATACAGTGCATACATCTCAATGTGCAGTATAAAAATACGCAAAGCTAACTGAGGCAAAAATGTGCATGTACGTTATTACCCAAGAAAAAGAAAATGACCGCCACGTCGCACTGCAGCTTTATGATGCCTCAGGGCACACAGCACCGCTGTAAGCTTAATTCCGCCATTTGGCTTTCGCTCAACTCCACAACTTTTGAAAAAGCTGCAGGCTCAATGATAATCAATACTAGTCTCTCCCGTCCCAGCATGCACCTTTCAGTGGAAGCTGAGGCTGTAGGGTTTGATACAAGAGAAACCTAGGTAGAGTAGAGCGTCATACAGCGGCCAATCTGTTCTGAAAGTTTTTTCGGCATAAGCAACGGTCACCCACCAAAGAATCGTATTTTTTCCATATGAGTGCTTTACGAAGCAAGAGTATCTGTTTTGCGTTATAAGTAAAGTAGCGTCACTCAACAGCATGGTAGCGGTTATTAGCAAAATTAAAAAGAACAGTAACACACTTTTGTTAGGGTTAAATTTATGCAGGGAGCACAACAGTGTGGGCCAACCATGCCTTCAGGGCGATCGAGGGAGTCGTTGTCAGGACAGTTCTTTTGCCGTGGGGTAAGAAAACAGTGCACAGGACCTGCAACAGCTATTGCAAGCTGAAGAAAACTAAGGCGCTCTGCAGGAAACGCCACAAAGTAAACACTGCATCGGGAATAGAACAAGCCACAGGGAGGGTATGGATTGTGTACGGAGGGGAACAATGGTGCATGCCGAGAATGTCTGCTTGGGTGGGGGAAGGTGGGTTTCGGAGCATATTTAAGTTATAGCATGATGTCCATAAAGCAGGCACCATGCTGAGTCTGAAAACAAGCATGAAAAACAAGCTCTTGGCAGCACAAAATGAGACTGAGGGCATTTCTGTGGGGAGGGGGGAGGAGAAATGCAACACTGCCTGGCTGCCTTGAAAAGTGAGAAATGATCCCTTTCAAGTGAAGCTGCTGGCTGCAGATGGCTGGCTTTTATGTGCATGCGCTTTTGCATTGAGCTTGCTTTTCACTGGCACAGCATGAAATCGCCCGATGGTTAAGCTCTCGTTAAGCCACTATATTCTCGTAAGCTCAATGCGCAAGCGCATTGACAGGCGAGACCTAAAAAAGGATAATGGAAATATGTTTTGTATATTTGTGTTTTAATGTTCAGTTGATATGCTAATGTATTTGGTAATGAATTGAACCAAAAGGTTCAACAACTAAGGACTGTGTTAACAGTTTAGAAATGTCTATGTTTAACAAAGGTTTCAATCATTAAAAATGGTTATAGAGTGAAAATTGAACTGTTGATTAATTGATGCAAACGGAAGTTTGCTATTCGCTGTGCGGGTTGGGTCAAGTGACGGTTGTCACTTGAGTTTTGTCTATAGTTTAACACGGAGGATAGCATCCTCCTTCCCGCCAAGCACGCTCATTTGAATATTGGTTATTTAGGTTATAAGATTTTCGAATTGAAAAATTCAGGTGTGCACTGCACAAACCCTTATTCTATAAACCAGAACACCAAGCATCAATCCCATGTCCCTGCTAGATCAAATTGTATGGCCTAAGAAAATATTTTATTTCATCAAGTTTTATTTTTAGGTCGAACCTGGGCAGCGCAGAGTATGGATTTGAAGCCCTCCCACTCTCTGCCTATATTTGTCATGAGCTTGTGTCAATGCCATTCTTTAATGCTGGCTTCTGATTCTTTTGTAGGCTCGTTAGCCCCTCCTTCGTACTGCCTTGTCTTCATCTGTACCCTCCCATATCCCCTGTATTGTATTTAAGGCAACAACATTGGAAACCTCCCTCTTCATAGAGCAGGGACACCTTGATCAGAAACAGTGCAAGCTTCCCAACTTCAGCATCGGTACAAGCCTTTCCCATCACAGGACTGGTTCATATTGGGCAGCAGCAGTGCAGGCTTTACTTCCTCACTGAACTGGGACTGCATGGCAGTAGCAAAGCAAGCCTCCCTCGCTCACAGAAGGCAATGAGTGCAGCCTTCCATGTCCTCAGTTCAGCTCCAGCATGGCAGAGTTGTACAGCATCGCTCACAGAATATGAACGGTTAAGGCGTCGGTGGTGTATATACAGACAGATCTCTGCAGCGGGTCCTGAGTCACGGGTATGAATGTACCGGTGGATGAGTGAGTTAATAAGCGAGTTTTGACACCATTCTTGCTTGGGTGATATTCAAAGTCCTGCTGCTGTCTGGTGGAGACCGGTTTGTGTTGATTCTGTTGTGTTCCATGTATTGAGAAGTAGACCTCACCTAATGGGTCATTTATAGCTGCAGCAGCCTTCCTACAGCAGAACTAACTGTGCTGTAAACGGGCAAATACGAGCCAACCTCTCAAAAAGGTTTGAATGGGCGCTCGCCGGGCACTGCGACACCCGAGGCTCAGGGCTGCACCTGTTTAAAGCGCCAGTGATGCCGATGTGAAAGAAATACTCTTTTTTGAATTATGAATTCTTTCCCATACGTTTACATGTTAGCTGTTTATTTATATGCCACATATTTTCACGGCTCTGCTTGTGAAGGGATTTTGGAGTCAAGCCAGGCCCTTGGCTCTGCTCGCCCTGTTGATTTGTTGCTTGTTTAACTTCATAAAATGGTCGCTGCTCCGCACTGTGTCCCCTGCACAGGAGTTTGTACTTCGGTGTCTCCTCCTGCTAGAGCTGTGTCCTGGAGCTGCGGTGGGTTGCAGATCTGGGGATTCCTGGCCTCGCAGTGGGTGTGCCAGGCCCTCTGTGCTGTGTCTTCCTTGTGAGCTCTGGCCGAGGCACTGATTACACACCGTTCTCTCGCACATTCCTGCTAGGGTGAACTTCAGGACACAGAGTGCCCGTGTTCGCTCTCTGAGCTGTGCAAACAGACGGGGTGAAAGGTCAGCAGTGCCTGACCCCCACCCCCCCCCCCCGCCCCCCCTCCCCAACCGGTGTCTCCTGATGGCTGTGGTACTTTTCAGCTGGCTTCTGGTTCTGGGTTAGACTCTGGGTGGTCTGGGGCCGAAAAGCAGCCCTGCCGAGACACTCGATTCCAGTGCCTTGTTGTGAGTGGGTGACCCTGGGTCCACCTCTGAGCCCTCGATCCGCCCAACCCAAGCCCGCACGGATGCTGTGAGGGAGCTACAGCAATCTCGCTGCACCTGTTCCCATTGGTCCTTATGGGGGTTCTCTTGGATCCTTCCTCACATTTGACGAATTAAAATAAGGTACTTTGAGGGCCCTAAAGGAAGATCCCTTCCCTGTCCACGCCTTCTCGCCCCTCGAGATGCTGCGTGACCACACCTCACAGCAATCCTTTAGCTCTTGTGCACGCACTTGTTGCCTGTGCTTACCACTTTATTTGTAATCTTTTTGATTTTTTTTCTGTGTATAAATGTTTCTCTTGCTGTATGTGGAAGGCACTGCGAGAATACATCGATCGAACACGATTGCATTAGAGCATCGCACTTAGCTCACCTATCCTTTCAATTTCCAGGAACATTTAGAGGATTTCTTTCTCATTCTTTTGTTTCAGTAAGAGTTGGCTTATTCATTTCGCAACTCAATTAATAAATAGACATATTTATTATAATTTAGTTTTTAATTGTTCATAGGTTTCCTAGCCCTAAGACACTGAGCTCTGTACAAGTGTTGTAGACGACACAGCACGCACCAACACAAGAAGATAAACTATAGATTGAGGGGGCTGCTACAATGTAAGACAAAAATAAAATTAAAAAATCCGGTCCAACAAAACGCTGAAAAAACATTGGTGTTAGGCCTTACTGAAACATGTCAGTCATAGTTTCAAGGCACTACAGAACCGGGAGAGAGTTGGAGGTGATGTGATCAAAGGCGAAAGACAGTGCCACATGTGGCGAGTCAGCAGGAAACTCGCAGCCAGAGGTTTGGCATCACAAAATTCGGATGGGATCACATTATATTCCCCACAGACCTCTGGTTCAGAATAAGTTGACGGTGGCAATTTCGGCGCGGTGCGGCGTATCTGTTGGCAGCATTTGGTTGGCTTGTGAACCGACCGTAAGAGCGATTGAGAGAAACACTCACTCAGGAGCCATCTTGCCTCCTCAATATTAACTTACTCTGAACAGGAGATGTGTGGGGAATATAATGCGATCTTCTCCGTGTTTCTCAAGGCTGGCTGCACCGTAATGAGAAGTGCGAGGCAACTCGAGGCATCCGTACTGATCGCTCGGGCTTCTGCAGCGTCTCTCTGCCTGCGGCCCCCAGTCACGCATCAACGGCCCCATCCAATGCTCTCGGTGCTCCTGGCAGACCTGGGGCACGAGGACACGCAGAACAATAGACATAACAATACAAAGAAGTCTCTGTAGAAATGTTTACAATAATCTTTACTATTTTTACATATATACGGCGAGATACTATAAAACCACTGATGGCAGGACGTGGGGCCAAAGCTGCCAAAATCAAGAACAATCAACCCAGCCTGGTAATTACCGCAGCTACTGGCCTCTCCAACACAAGAAAAGAACAGCTTCCCGAAAATCGTGCAGGTGGCAAAAAGTGAATTGCGCAGTGGTAAGAGGGGAAAAAGCTGAAAAGCCAGAAACAATTAGGCCCCACAGAGAAACACTCAGGATGTAGAGAACTGCCAGCCATTAATCACCAACCTCTTTGGCCGAACAGGGGCAGGTCATCCTGGTCTGACGGAACCGGAGGGGAAAAGCAAAGAACAAGCTGGCGCTGGTGTTAGAACACCCCCTGTGATAGAACCAGTGTTCAAACCTCAGACAAACTTGGATCAGAACCTCATACAGGCAACCCCACCCTTGAGAATGGCAACAACATGGATAAAACAGCTAAAATCTACAGCCATGGGGATCAAGATGTCCGAAAAAAAGTAGGAATTACCTCATCTCCTCAGGTTATATCCCCTGATGTCCAGGAAAAACTTTACTCTTTAACTGATGAATCAGAGATCTCAAATGTAAGTATATCGGCCTCAAGTGAAGGAGAGGGGGACAATTGAAACAGCAGCACTGGGCCGAAATATTCCGCAAAGGCACAAGGGCCAAGAAAAACCCTAACCAGGAAGGGAAGAAAGAAAACCCTGCGGGAGTCCTCGGACGGTGGCAGTCTGGGGGATTTGAAGTAGGACTATTCGGCCTCACAACTAACTGCTCTAATGGAACAAACGCCTAGAATCAAGGAAAATATCACAAGGACTAACATTGGAGAGAGCTCAGGGAAACAGATCCACCCTCCCCTAGCAATGATGCTGCAATTGATCAAGGGATTGCAGGAGGAAGTAAAGATGGATAACCGGAGAGCCCTTCTTGCTGCTAAAAAAAATAAAAACAGAGAGGGGGGGGAGGCAGTACAGAAATTAGGCGGCACCTGTGCGGGGATAGCGGATAGAATGGCCTCCGTAGAAGCACAGACTGAGAATTTGGAGATGGATGTTGTCGCCATAAAGACAGTGTGATGCACACGAGGGGATCGTTAAGGATCTGACTTGGAAATTGAAGGAGCTAGAAAATACAGCACGTCGTAACAATCTCCGCTTTTTAGGAATTCGAGAAGGGGTAGAAGGAAGTGACCCCAGGAAATGCATGGTCTCTCCTCTATTAAGCACCTCATTTCCTGAACTTGGTGTGTGGGACTGGGACAAGGAAATACAGCGAGCGCATAGGTTTCCTCTGATGTCCCCAAAACGCCCTGTGAACAATCCTGCAAAACCACGAGCCATGCTGTTATATTTTGGGAAGTTTTTGTTACGACAGACAATTTATGATCTAGCTCGGCCAACTGCTAATAAGGAATATGAGGGAGTGACCTTTTTTACTATGCCCGATTTCGCTCATGCCACAGTTGAGCGGAGATGGAGAGTGAGGCAACTTTTTACTCCCTTTCAGTAGTTAGGGGCGGAAGTCTATCTGCAGAAACCAGCCAGACAAAAAATTGTCTTATGGGGATCTGCACACAGTTTCACGTCAGAAATTCAGGCTCAAACATATTTAAAGGCAATTTCTAGGAGACCTGAGAATGGGGTCTAAGAGAGTATAGACCACATAATCTAATAATAAGGCACTTGAGATGCTGGATATGGTGGCCGTTTGTTTAACCTCATTAGTGAGGCTTACTTAGTAGAAACTGCTTAGGAATTAAATATGTGAGGATTTGTTCATGAGCATCTTGGGCGGTGGCCCTGCATTTGTTTTCTTTTTGGGTGGCTTGGGAAATGACGGGAGGGGTGACGAGGCAGCGATTACTCAGATGACATCATCCTGGCTTAGGCCGAGCCAGGATGCCTCAGTTACAGATGGGGGAGGGGTTTGGCAAGGGACTGGACTAGGTTCTGGGGCAGGCTTTGGGTGGGGAGGGCTGGCCGGATTATGAGGTGCACAGTATGATTGTTCTGGAGGATACCTTTGGGTAAAATTCGTATAGCCACTATCAAGATTTGTGGCCTTAATGACCCTAAGAAAAGATGTACTACGGCAACAGGGCTACGATTATTGAAGGCAAATGTAATATGCATGCAGGAGACTCACATAGAAGGTGCTCAGCTATACTTGCTGAATTAGTCAGGTTATAGTCTGGTGGGGGGGGGGCTACACAATATCCACGGACACGAGGGGTGGTGATCCCGTCATATAGCAGTACGTTAAAATGTACCCTAACACTAACCTATCAGCTGGGCAGATGGGTAATAACTGAATGCCGTAAAAGTACTGGGGAATCGTTCACCAACTGCTCAATTTATGGTAGCATTCTGGACGACCCAGGAGCATTCTAACAGGTAAATAGGGAGATGGTAGCTTGGCCACTCCCCGTTGTCTTGTGTGGAGACTTTAACATAAACATACCAACCAACAAGGCGATGGGCTAAAAAGATAATTGGTCGTAAAATGGCCGGAAACCTAAGGTGTTTCGGGCACTAAAGGCTTTATGCAGGGATCATGGGCTGAATGACGCTTGGAACTGGCGAAACCGAACAGGTTCAGGGTTCGCGTATTTCTCTATCCAACATAAAGTTCATGCCCAACTTGATTTTATGAGGGAGTGAGCTTCATGAGTGTATAATAGAGAAAACTCCTTGTATATTGTCCGATCACAACCCTTTAGTGCTTGAGATTAAGGGAGACCATGTGAAATATAGGGAGAAAAAGTGGAGCTTTGAGCGAACATTGCTGATTGATGAAGGATATTGTAGCCTTATTAAGAACCGCAACTTTTAAAGGAAAATATAGGTAGTGTACGAATAGATGTTGTGTGGGATACCCTGAAAGTCTGTATATGAGGGGAAACTGAGATATTCTTTGATCCGCAATAAAAAACACGACAACCAATTCATGATTTACAGAATCGACTGGGCCAAGCAGAGAAGGACTTAGTGGGGACTCTACAACGGGGGATGTGTAGGATGCGCAAGCAAAGGTAGCAGTTGCTTAATCCTCCATTATGGAAATATTTGCCACAGATAAACTTATGCATGGAAAGAGAAGGCATATGAGTGCAGTGAGCAGATTGGGCATCACCTGGCAACAAGAGTGAGACAAAAAACAATGCAAAACTTAAACAAGAAATTCGGGATCCCACATTGGGAATAGTAACAGACCCAGATAGCATCCGAAAATCATTTTATATTTACTATCAGACGTTATATCAAGATGATGTACAATGGGATACAAGAGAAGTTAATGATTATCATGACTGGAGAACAATTGTCTGTACAAGACAAACAACTGTTGGATGATCACCCACAGTGGATCGAGATACTATTATGTATCAATAGCCTACCTAACTGAAAGGCGACAGGATTGGATAGTATTCCCACTGAATTTTACAAAAAATTCTAACAGGAACTTAAAGAATGTATGACCTGTTTGTCCACGTGTTCAAGGGGGGGATACAGCCAAACTCTTGGTCTTCTGCTAAAATAGTTATCTTCCTCAAAAAGAATAAACTGGTGAGTGAGCACAGCTCATATCGTCCAATAACACTGATTAACAGCAACAATAAAATATATTCGAAAGTGCCAGCAGCTCATCTAGCGTCAATTATCTACAAGGTAATTTCAAATCGACAGCATGGATTCATTCCAGGGCGTGGCATGATCGACCATAAAAGGAGGGTTATTACACTCTTGGAGGCCCCAGTGGTATCCAAGGACACCATGGCTTTAATCGTATTGGATGCGGAAAAAGCCTTTGACAGGGTCTCGTGGCACTTTTTATGGGAGGCCCTGTCAGGGGTTGGAATTAAAGGTGAGCTATTGCAGGCCATCCAAATGCTCTATTATCACCCAACAGCCAGGATTTTTGTAAATGGTGCTCTTTCATATCCAATTGTAATAACCAGGGGGACCCATTAGGGATGGCCAAGCTCACCGTTGATGTTTGCGGTATATATTGACACCTTCATAAGTCGATTTGAAAATAATCTGGCCATTAGATCTATCATGACACATGGCGGGAAGACAAAAGTGTTGGCAAACGCTGACGACATTGCCCTTGTGACACCTGACCCTACTATCGCTCTACAGGAAATAGAAGAAGAAGCAGAAAGATTTAGGAAGTTTTCTGGGTATACACTTAATCGTGGTAAAACACAAGTAGTGGTCAAAGGGAATACAGAGATAGATGACTCTAGAGTGGTCAAGAATGTGACGTATTTAGGGGTTAATATCTCTACAAACATGGAGGATATTGTTAAAGAAAATATAGTACCTCTATTTAAAATTAAACAGGATTTACTTAGTCTAAACAATTTACTTCTATCCATTATTAATAGATGCAATATTGTTAAAATGCTATTCTTTCCTAAGATATATTTTGTTCGGGCAATTCCTTTAGGTTAGGTTGAAGAAACTGTAAGATTTTTTCTCGCAATTTATCTGGGCATATGCCAAACCGCATACGGCTTTTAAATATCTTACTTTGCCCCGGGAAAGAGGGGTTTGGGCTTTACCCAATCTGACTATTGGGCCACCACACTTCTACATAACCTTGTACAGCTACAAGAAAAACCACTGGAAAGACATGCAGAGAAGGTCCGGACCTCCCCAGAACTTATAATGGGAGAATCGGCCTGGGGATGGCTTTGGCGCTACTTAAATGATAATCACTACAAGAAGGTACGCTTTCTAACATTAGCGGGAGTGTTTAAAGTCTGGAAAGCAGTTTGAAGATCAATTGGCATAGGCGGACTCGCCACTAATAGACAACCCAAACCTTCCAGGTGGGATGCTGATCTGACTAAATTGGGGACTTTTTTTATCTCAGGAAGACGTTTTGGGATAGACAGGAGAGACTTTAAGTATCTTCAAATATGGGACTTTTTATCTAAGAAAGGTGGTGGACCAATTGGTTTCTCTAGAAATACCATAGTAGAGGAATTGGTAAAGAATAAGGACCCGTCCATTCGGGTTGTTTATAATCTTTTATACTCCTTGATGAAGGATGATAAGGAACTATGGGCAGTAAAATAGAGGGAGAGGATTGGCATATCAGAATATACATTCCAGCAATCATTTAAAATGGCAAAGAAATTGTAAGTTTCTGCTCGGCTAGAGACACAATATTATAAGACCTGCTTCTCATTTTATTACTCTCCATATAAGATAGCCAAATTGGGGAGTGGTAAGGGGACATACTGCCCTCATGTTTCATATATCCGGCCGATCTTGTTCATATGTTTGCTTCTTATAGTATGCTTTCAAAGGTTGAACTTGATATAATCTGAAGTTCACCATACATACTTGAGGTTTTGTGACTTCTTGGTCACAGGTAGCCTAAGCCTCTGAAGGTTTCAAAGTAGCTCTAGTAAGACTCACCAGGGTTGACACAATTTAAGACCCTATATGTATGAACTCTGCTACAAACCAAACAACAGGAGTCAAGGAGGGATTAAGCATACCCAAGATGGAGTAAGGCCTGGTCACGGTTGGATCATCTGTTTACACGGATTGTTCACAGGGCATCCTTACCCCTTCTACCACCTAGCTGCAAGCCGGAAGAATACATATTTTGGTGTGAGTCAATAACCTGTGCTGTGTTGCCAGCGGCTTGCTGTAAGTTACTGAGGCCACCATGTTTATTTTGTTCTCTCTTCTCTTACCCATGAACAAGCATGCCGTTGTTGAAGGGTTGTTTTTTTCCCTGTGCATTGTTGGTTGCATTTTAATCATTGTGTTTCTTTGTATCTCCTCATAAGCTTGTGGACAGATCGTTACCATGAAACATGTTGACCGGGCGCTAGGCGTGGCTCCACATTGTGTGCTCATTTTACAAGTCTGGGATGATGAGAAATAATATTTGTTGTACAGAGCAGTTTTTAGGAGCTACACTTCCCTTTCGCCTGCGCACTCACACCCTCACTGGGGCGATTAGATGGCTCCTTTTCTATGAAGACTGAAACACTTACATCGTACTAGTACTTAACTTGTGGTAGGCACTCTCCTCTGTCCCATTATCCAGAGCTTTGACAACACAGCTGTAGACACGTGGTAGCGATGGCCTTATGTTCTGTGTAAAGGAAGCTCTGAAACTTCTCTTGCCCATTTAATGACCTCTGGTTGGTTTGTTTAACCCCTTCGATGCTGATGACGAGCTCAGCTCGTCATCACCCACGGGGGTCGTGTGCTGATGACGAGCTGAGCTCGTCATGGTACCACTAAAATGGCATTTTCCAGCACTGGGGGGGAAAACGCCTAGCATCCAAGTGGTTAATTTTTTCCATCACACACCTCAATTTTGCTTCTACAGGGTGTCAGCGTTTTACATCTAATGCACAAAATGCAGTAGCAATGAAACTCCTATTTCACAGGGACCTGGTAAAATATGGGAAATATTTAACTGGTCCCTGTGAAATATGGATTATGTCCTAATAATGAACACGTGGAAACTACACAGCAGAGTTTTACCATTGTCAGGGCTACTAAGATTATGTTGCAACATTGGAACCAATTACGTAATAGGATTATTAAATTGTAGGGCTAAATTCGAATTATGTGGCGCACATTCTGTAGCAGTATTTTATCCATTTGAGTGAGAAACATTTTAAAAAAAAATGAAAATCTGCAAATTATGTGACTAGTGCTTAGAGTCCATAATAATGCAGTTAACGCTGGAGCCCTGTTTGTCCCTTGGTTTAATTATCATTTGATGAAAAGTAAACCACACATTTTAACTACATAATTACTGGAGGCAAAGTAAACCTATAAACGCTCCTTTTCAGGAATGGCGCCCAGGATCTGGAACTCACTTCCTCCTGAAACCAGGCTCATCTCCTCCAACAATCTGTTTAAGAAAGAAGTAAAAGCGATCCTCATGGCTAAATACACATGATCTATTAACCTGTATCTCTCATGAATCCGCTCCGTAATACCGGCCTGACCCCTTGGTCTACTAGTACTATTTATACTATGACTTATTTGAGTGTATATGTTCCCTCTTTGTACTACTTGTACCACTGGTATTATGACTTATTTGATTGTATATGTTCCCTCTTTGTATTTTGAAGTACTATTGACGCACCTGTCTGACTTGCACACTGTACCTACACCACCTCAACCATCCCTACTTTTGTACTACTGATGCACCTGTGTGTCTTTACAACCTGCAAGCACCTACCTCAACTATGCCCACCTTTATGTTATCTCCAAAAACACTTGCAGCACGTTTAAAT